>NW_008338715.1:6126919-6165653 GCF_000622305.1 Nannospalax galili | reverse complement strand
TCTTGGAATTGTTGATTCTTTGTATTGTTTTCTTTGTTTCAATTTCATTAATTTCTACCCTGATTTTTGCTATTTCTTCTTGTCTGCTGGGTTTGGGTTTCTTTTGCTGTTGTTTTTCAAGTATGTTCTTTCTGATTTGTTGATGTTGGCTCTTAAAGCTATAAACTTACCTCTAAGGACCACTTTCAGTGTGTCCCAGAGGTTTTGCTGTCTTGTATTGTCCTTTTCATTTAATTACAGGAATACTTTTCTTTCTTTATTTCTCTTTTGACTCCTTCATCATTCAGGAGTGTGTTGTTTAATCTCCATGTGTTCCTATGGTGATTAGAGCTTCTTCGGATGTTGATTGTAAGCTTATTGCATTGTGGTCTGAGAGAATGCATGGAATTATTTCAACCTTTTTGTATTTGTTGAGGTTTTTTGTGTCCCAGTATATACTAGATTTTACAGAAGTTTCCATTGGATGCTGAGTACAAAATATGTCCTTTGGTGTTTTGGTAGAATACTCGGTAGATGTCTCTTGAGTTCATTTAATATATGGTATTGTTTAATGCAGATGTCTCTCTGTTAATTCTCTGCCTTGTTGATGTATCTAATGGAGACAGTGGGATTGAAGTCCCCTACTATTAATGAGTTGGGGTTAATCTGGGTCTTAAAGTCCAGTAATATTGTCTTTATGAAGTTGGGTGCACCAGAGTTTGTTTAATATATGTTCATGATTGTAATATCTTCTTGATTCATTGTTCCTTTGATCAAAATGAAGTGGCCCTCTTTGTCTCTTTGATTATTTTTAGTTTAAAATCTATTTTGTCAGATAGTAGAATTGCTACGCCTGCTTTTTTCTTAGTGCCATTTGCTTGGTATATTTTTTTCCATCCTTTCATTTTGAGATAGTGTCTGTCTTTGAAATGAGATGAGTGAGATGAGTTTCTTGCAGACAACAAAAAGATGAGTTTGGTTTCTTAATCTGTTCACATAGTCTGTGTCTTCTGATTGGGGAGTTCAGTCCGTTAATATTTAAAGTTATTAATGAAAGATGGTTATTGAATCATGTCATTTTTATTTCTGTTTACATTCTTAATATAGCTGTACTTTCCACAGTTATACCTTCATTGGATTTCTTTCCGTAATCCCTTGGGTATTTTCATTCCTTTCTTCAGCTCTTTGAATTGCTTTCAGAAATCTCTAAAGGGCATGAATTCCTTCAGCCTATTCATGTCATGGAAGATTTTTCTTTCCCCTTTGACTATAATAGACATTTTGGCTGGGTATAGTAATCTGGGTTGGCATCTGTGGTCATTTAAACTGGGAATACTTTGGTCCAGGCTCTTCTGGCTTTCATAGTTTGTACTGAAAAGTCAGCTGTAATCCTAATGGGTTTTCCTTTATATGTGACTTGTTGTTTCTCTTTTGCACCTTTCAGAATTGTCTCTTTGTTTTGTACATGTAGTGTGTTTACTATGATGTGCCTTGGGGAATTTCTTTTCTGGTCCTGTCTGTTTGGTGTTCTATATGCTTCTTGTGTTTGTATGGGCATGCCATTCTTTTATTGTGGGAAATTTTCTTCCATGATTCTGTTGAAGATTGGTCCATGCAATTATCTTGGGATTCTTCTCCTTCCTATATACCTATGATTCATAAGTTTGGTCTTTTTATGGTGTCACACAATTCCTGAATATTCCATTCTTGTTATTTCTTAAATTTTTCATAATCTTTGCTTGAGTGGTCTAGTTCGTCCACTTTATCTTTGGTGTTGATACTCTGTTTTCCAATTTGTTCATCTTATTGGTGAGGCTTTCTCCTGTCATTTCTAATTGGCTTTTGAGCGTTTCACTTCCTTCTTCATTTCAGCCTCAGTATTCAATATTTCTAACTCTTTTCTGAATTCATTCAGAAGTTTATCCCATCTTTCTTCAGTTCTTTGATTTCATTTTTTGTGTGTTCTTTAGATTCACTGAAATTTTTTATCATGTTTATAATTGTTCTTTTAAGTTTCATGTCCTGCATTATCTCTAGGGGATTCTCCTTATACTGCTCTAGAGGACTATTGGTATTTGTTGGGGATATGTTATTTTGGTTTTTCATGTTACTATTTTTTCTCTGTGATTTTTACATGTGAATTTCTTTTGTAGTTTCTGATTCTTGTATGAGACTCAGGCCTTCATATTTAGGTCTGCTTCTTTTAGTGAACTTTACATGTCTTTGTGGTTTAATTTTTGGGCATGAAAACCTGGTTCGTCTAAGTTTCCAATTCTCTCATTTGATTTTATATTGCAGTGGCCGGATTTCTTTTTTCTTCAGGAGTTCCCACAGAGGCCCAATTCAAATGAGGGCCAGATGTTTTCAGCCTTTCTCCTAAGGTCTGGATCCTTCCAGGAATGATTTTGACCTCAGGAATTTGGGGGTTGGACTGGCCTGGGAGCCTGGCCCAGGAAAGATGCTGGTCTAGGGCAGCTGATGGCTGTGCCACCCAGAGGTGCAAAGGCAGTTTGGGGCCGGAAGAGGCCCGTAGGACTCATGGGGACTGCACTGAGGAGCTGTGTTGGTCTGGATGCAAAGGATCAGGAAGAGGAAAGGTCAGCCCCTGCCTCCCAGAAAGAGGCTGGCAAGTGGTGCAGGTCCAGGTGAGCAGAGGGAGGTGGGTCCTGGGGCCCAGAGAAGGCACTAAGTTGGTCTGGAAGAAAAGGATCAGGAAGCAGTATTCATTCCCCAGGTGTCTGGGGCCCTATGACAAGGAATGGGGCAGGACCCAAACTAGGAAGAGAGACTGGGGGAGGAGATGGGAGGGTGAATGAGGCTGGGTGGGTCAAGGCATGGAGGGCACGATGGACTTACCCCAGAGAGAGGCCTTACTGTAGGAGAGGACACACATAAAATTTTTAAAATTAAAAAAATATTTAAAAGTATTTCCTCTGCTATTTATCCTTACAAAATGTTTTTACAGTTTGTAAGAGTACACTACAGTGTCAGTAACTGGAGGTACCATGTTCTTAAAAACAAATTTATAGTTTTCTCATTTTGCACAACTGAAACAATACATATTAGATGGCAACTCCCTTTCTAATTCTAGGCAATCTCCATCCCACTCTGCTTCCAGGAAGTTAACTGTTTTATACTGCTTAGGAAAAGCCAGTCTGGGGACATTTATCCTTTGGTAACCATGAGATAGCAGCTATGTTAAGAAGCTCACTCTGTGCTGCCCCATGCTGTCTGGCCCCATTGTCCAAGTCCATCACTCCATGAGGAAGCACTTTCCGGTGTCTGAAAACTCCCCTACAAACTGCGGGACATGGGCCTGCCCTCCTGGGGGTAAAAAGTCCTGGACGTTGCTGAGAATGAGATTCCAGGTTTGATGTGCAAGCAGGAGATGTACTTGGCCTCTAAGCCACTGAAGGGCACATGCATTGCTGGTTATCTGCATATGACTGTAATGACTACTGTCCTCATTGAGACTCTGGTGGCTCTGGGTGCTGAGCTGTGGTGGTCCAGCTGCAACATTTTCTCTACTCAGGACCATACAGTAGCTGTCATTGCCAAGGCCACCATTCCAGTGTATGCCTGGAAGGGCTAAACAGATGAGGAGTACCTGTGGTGCACTGAGCAAACATTTCACTTCAAGGATGGACCCCATAATATGATTCTGGATGATGGTGGTGTCTTTCCAACCTCATCCACACCAAGTACCCACAGCTTCTGTTAGGCATCTGAGGCATCTCTGAGGAGACCAGGTCTCGATTCCACAACCTCTATAAGATGATGGCCAATGGGATACTGAAGGTGCCTGCCATCAATGTCAATGATTCTATCACCAAGAGCAAATTTGACAACCTTTATGGTTGCCAGGAGTCCCTCATAGATAACGTCAATCAGGCGATAAACATGATGATTGCAGGCAAAGTGGCAGCAGGTGCAGGCTATGGAGATGTGGGCAAGGGTTGTGCCAGACCCTGAGGGTTTCAGGGGCCTGAGTCATCATCACTGAGACTGACCCAATCAATGTGCTTCAGGCTGCCATGGAGGGCTATGAGGTAATCCTGTAAGGAGGGTAACCACTTTCTCACCACCACAAGCTGTATGGATATCATCTTTGGCCAGCACTTTGAATAGATGAAGGATGATGGCATTGTATCTAATATTGGACACTTCAATGTGGACATCATTGTGAAATGGCTAAATGAGAACACTGTGGACAAGGTGAACATGAAGCCCCAGGTGGATGGCTACCGGCTAAAGAATGGGTGCCACGTCATCCTGCTGGCTGAGGGTTGGCTGGTCAACCTAGGTTGTGTCATGGGCCACTGCAGCTTCCTAATGAGCAACCTCTTCACCAATGAAATGATGTCACAGATTGAGCTGTGGACCCAACAGGACAAATACCCTGTTGGGGTTAACATCATCCCTAAGAAGCTGGATGAGGCAGTGGCTGAACCCCATCTGGGAAAGCTGAATGTACAGCTGACCAAGCTGACTCAGACACAGGCCCAGTACTTGAGCCTGTCCCAAGATGGCCCCTTCAAAACTGATCACTGCTGCTACTGAGAGTCAGGACTACCTATCACCTTTCAGCTGCCATCCTTGTTCCAGGCCCCACCCACCTCTGTTCCCAAGAGCAAATGGCACCAAATCTGCAATTGTTTGTCAGTGTCCTTCCCACTGACACTGGTAACTCAGTCTTTGGCCTCTGCTGTGTCCTCCCTAGTGTTGAAAGTGTGGCAAGGGGAATTGAGGCTCAAGGACACTTTGACTTTTAACCAAGAGACTAACTACTTTTCTTTGGGGTCTTTTCACCTTAACTGCCTAGCCAATTCTTCCCTCCTATTCTTATCACACCATCCTCTGAAGAAGTTACCCAAATTGCAGATAGGGAAGCAGGATTCAGCCCACTCTGGCTGCTTCCATGCTGAACAGGGACACAGGTTAAGGCAATTGGGTACCCCTTCAGTGAGTCTATGTGGAAGACCCCCAAATTGCATAACTCTTAATCTGTAAGGAGAAAAGAAAGTCCTTGACTGGTGAATAGGGGATGTTAAGGAGAAGAAAAGGCAAGAGTAGTTAGCACTGCAAGGTCTAGACAGGGAACCAGAAAAAGTCAGAACAGGGCAAATTTCAAATGTTAGTATCAGAGTCTATTGGGTTCTTCTTCATTTTTCTTTTGTCTGCCAAGGCTGGACTCAAGAGTGATGGACTCAGGATTTTTTTTTCAGGCACTTTGATAGCTGTTGGAGAGGGTAGAATCAGTGTTATTTCCTTCTCAAAGGCTTCCAAATAGGGGAAGAAAACAAACTTAGCCATTATTTTAGAACAATAATGGGTTATCTCCCTTAGCTACAGGTGCACACTACAGTATTACAGACAAAGATTTGAAGTCTTACATCTGAACAGCACTTTCTGCTTAGAAACAAAATCATCAATGAGAAATAACTGTCTAAAAAACATTTTATATGGACTGAAGCCTAATGTCTGGGAAGTGTAATCCCTTTGTTTTATTTTATATGCATGAGTATATTGTCTGCAGGTATGTAAGTGAACCCATGTCATGTAATTCCACGGAAGTCAGAAGGGGGTGTTGGACACCCTGGAACTGGAGTTAAGAACTATTGTTAGCCATTGTAAGGGTGTTGGGAATTGAGTCCCAGTCCTTTACAAGAGCTGTCAGTACTCTTAACCTCTGAGCTGTCTCTCCAGTCCCTGTGATCTTGTATTTTTAGATAAGCATAAATAAGGTAAATATGAAAAGAAATAGTTTAATAATCTATGGGAGAGTAATCAAACCAGAATTAACATGATGAAATTCCATAAAACACACATAAATATGCATAAAACATTTATGGAAAAGTAAAGAAAAATAATGGGGCCATTACTTTTTAACTTAAAAAATATACATAACATATATTTGTTACTGAAATGGGGTTAATTACATATGTACTGGTGCTCAATAGTTGTGAATAATATGAAAGTATTGGAAATTAAGTACACATTGATAAATAAATGGCATTTTCCCCATGAGTTCTATTCTTTAATTTAATAAATATATACACTGCAGCTATTGATTTGACTGCTTTTCAAAACAGTATGGAAAATATTAATACCTGATATTTTTTTTCTTCCAGGTGAAAATCAATTATAATGAGGAATTCTAACTTTTATTCTAATTATTAGCAGTCTTCTTTTTACTATACAAACCATTGTACAGATTTTAATTAAATTCACTAATGCTGTGATAGCAGTTAGATAGCCAATCTAACAAATTACCATAATGCACAAAAAATCCAAAATAAATTATAAAGTATGTTTGTGCATTAAGAAAATATATAAGGACCTGTAATGGGGTATCTAAGTTCTTGAGAGAATTTTTAAAGTTGCTAAAAGGCAAAAAGAAAAGGAAAGTAAAGAAAAAAAATAGTTTTCATATTGGAAATCTTGAGAGAACCTTAAGAAACATTCTCTTCTTAAGGCAACTTTCCTAATGTATCAGATGATACTTTTGACAAAGATTGGCATGTAAAATGAAGAGTTATAAAGCAAGTAGAGAAATTAAAGTCCAATAAATTACCAGGACCATATGCTTCCTTCAGAAATACTGTGAAATGAAAAAGAACAGCAGGAAATACAGACTTGGGAGTAACATCTGCTTATAGGACTAGAATGTTCCAAATTAACACACAGTGAAAATATATAGGGGAGCTACATCAAGAACTTGGTGTTTCCTGCCTGTATTACAGTTGTGATGCTGGAATATATTGGATATTTCAGTGCTACACCTTCTTTCTCTTCCTTGGATTGTTTATATAATGAAGTTTCCCTCCATCTCTCTTTCTGTACTTACTCTTACCATCAAATACTTTTAAGTTAGACTATGGCTGATATCCCTGGATGTTAGAATTTATTTTCAATAGTCAATACAAAGAGTAATTAGTTCTCATAGCATATTTTTCTTTCCTCCTAAACAAAATTTGCAGCCAATCATTGTCATGACATTTTACAATTTCATATATTTCCAAATGAATAGCAATATATTTACCAAGACTCTTCTTAACTTATCTTGGATCACTAGAGATAATCCTTGTGCCTTCTTCTATCTAATATCAGATGTTTTCTCTTTGCCATAGAAAAAACAAATTACCTCCAAAGAGGGAATCTAAATCCAGTCTGGACTACAAACAGCCTGAGTAGAATAACAAAGGGCCCTATTTAGTGGAGATTCAAAAATGTGTTTTACTGTGACAAAAGAGAAACATTTCCATAAATGATAGCAGCTTCCCTAGCAAAGATTGAAATCTATCAGTTTTGTCCATAGTAGTTTCTACACAGTCAGGGAAACTGAAGATTCCTAGGGTAAAACAGAAGCTATTCTAGTGAGCTAAGAAGTGGAAAATCTGATAGGAATGTGCAGGGGAAACAGAGCAAGCAGAGCCATATGCTTTAGTGTGAAAGACTTGAACAGGATAGTGATGGAAAACAAGCAGAAGTGGCATGTGAGATGTGTGAGAAGTAAGTTTCTGCCCTGCCAGGTTCCCCGTGTGAGGAACAGTATCCAGGGAAGATCACAGGGATTCTTATCTAAATGTTATAAGAAATAAGTCAGGCTGGAGAGATGGCTCAGCAGATGAATCTTTTAAGACAAGCATCTCAAAATTTTCCATCTATTTTTAACCACAGAAATAGAGTTTTTCATAATTTACAATTAAACATTTGAATAATAACAGAACAAAATAGAAAGTAAAATACTGAGGGTTATGCTCAGAGTGTTTCTGATCAGATAATCACGGTTATTAGAAACATGGAAGGCTTTTGCATAACTTTTATAGCAAGATATTTAGATACTACATAGTTTATGTTTTCTCAGCAATAGCTGAATCATTTTCTTGATCTAACAATATAGGGTATTTGCTTGTGAGGTTATAAAATGGCTGAGTAACACAATTTTTGTAAAGTTATAAAATGCCTGGATAACACAATTCTCTTTGAATCATGAATGACAATACTAATTCATTTTGATTCATTTCCTTACATGTTAAATCAAGGCTCCCATGATGTTGATACAATAAGATTACAGTAGCTCTGGGCACACTCAGAAAATTCAAAATTGTTTTTGTCCCGTTAAGATCTATTAGCTACTTTATTTTGTCAGTTTGACCAATGCTCCTTTTAGTAGATGTTTATTCCTTTGAGCTTTGGTTTTGAAATAATTTCATAAAGAAGATATAAGAGGTTCACAATTTCTCTCAAAATGTGCATATATAAATAAGTCTCAGAATTGGAATCCTTGAAGTATTTAATTATTTATGAGGACAGTTGTTTGAAAATTATAGTTAAAATAGCAATATTAAATATGTGTAAACAGCTTTTTAAACTTCTTTGGATTTTTCCCTTTCAAAAACATTTCTATTGATTTGAGAATTTCTTTATTTTGATCATAGTTAGGCCCCTCCCACTCTCCACCACATCTTCCTACCTTTCACACATCATATCTTCTATTATTATGTTTTCTAAAGGCCTATCAAATCTAATCTGTTTTGTCTAAGTGTCATTAGGTGAGAGTCGTTCTCTTGGAATCCGGTTAATCTACCATGCATCAAACCAGATAGGAAAATGAATTGTTCCTTTCCCAGGATCTATCAATTTCCAATAGATCTTCAGCCAGGGCTGGGGTTATCTGTCCACTTCCCACATTCATTCTGGACCCCTTCTTTGTTTGGGTTTTACAGGTCTTGGGCATGCTGTCATAAGTGCTGTAGGAATTAAATGGTATAAGGCAACACAGTTTCCTTTTATTCATCTCACACCTCTGGTTCTTAAAATCACCCCCACACTCTGACCTCTGAGTCTTGGGATATGAAGGTACAATATAGATGTCCCAACTAGGACCAGACTCTTTGCAATCTCATCTTTTCAAGTTGATCAGTTGTGGATCACTTTATTAATCACTATCTGCTGTACAAAGAATTTTCGCTTGTGAAATCGGGGAGATATATTAAACTATGTGTATAACAATGTCATCATTAGTCAGTTTATTTTTACATTTATTTAGAAAATGATAACACTATTTTCTCTCCTATTATCTGTTACATATCTAGTCACAGGTCCTTAGTCCTGATAATAGTGTCAGATATGGAATCCATGTTGTGAAGTGTAGCATAATTCCAATTACAAGGAGGTTGGTTACTCCCATGATATACATGCCACTGTTGAATCATTTGGCATATTTTGCTAAGCCCGTTGTTATTGCATTTAACAGGGTTCATAGCTTGGTAATGTTGATAATTACCTTCCTCGGCCACTAATGTTCATAGCATCTTCTGGTACTATGAAAGCTAATCAACAGAGATGTATCTCCAAGTGTCGACCAACTCGATTTCTCCTTATTTGTTCTATAACTCGGTATGTAATGTCTTCAGCAATAAGGTTTTACTGTGCATCTTGATGAGTAACCAAGTGCAGTAGCAATAGCTGGTGTAGAGTGTTTTGCAGTCAACAAAGAAAAAACTGGAGTGTTTTCCTGTCATTGGGAATTTCTTTTGCTAGTCTATGAAGTCTATTAAGGCCATTGAACTCCTGCTATTGGATAACTAAAACTAAATCCCTCTTAATATATACATGTATATGTTGAAAAAACTTCTGTACTAGGCTTCCATATAATTCTCTCAAAAGTTCTTTGATGTTGGTTATCCCCTCTTCTTTCCTCTTTGTCCCTGTCTTATTATTAATCATCCTATTAAACTTATCCACAAAAAAATCTTAATAAAATCATAGAAAAAAACTTGCATAATCAAAGGAAAGCGATATCTATCAAGTTACAAAAAGCATAAAGAATATCAAGTAAACAGGATCATAAAAGAAACTTCCCACATCATAGTCATAATCAAAACTCTGCATATACAGAACAAAGATAGTGAGAGCTGTGAAAGAGAAAAATCAAGTCACATATAAAGGCAGACTCATCAGTGTAACAGTTACCTTTCCAATGGAGATTATGAAAGCCAGAAAATCTTGGACTGTTGTCCTACAAGTCATGAAGGACTACAAATGATAGCTGAAATTACTACCAGAAATTATTACCAGAAAATCTATCAGTTGTAATAAAAAGAAAAAAAAATTCCGTAAGAAACAGATTTAAGGAATTTATGTCCATGTATCTAGCTCTACAGAGATTACTTAGTGGAATACTTCAGTCTGAAGGGAAGATTAAAGGCTCTCAAGAGGGCACAAAGAATAAATAAATTGTCCCAAAATAGTAAACCAAAAGAGGTCTAAGAAAACAGCACTACAACAACAAGATAGCAGGAATTAATAAACTTTGGAAAATAATAACTCTCAATATTACTGGTCACAATTTCCCAATAAAAAGACACAGACTGACTGGATTATAAACTAGAAGTCACTGATCTTCTGCCTCCAAGAAACATACTTCCTCATCAGTGATCCTAGGGCAAAAAGACAGGAAAAGGTATTCCAAGCTAATTGATCTAGGAAACAAGTGGTTGTAGCTATTCTAATAGCTGAAAACAGATTTCAAAATAAAACTGGTCAGAAATCTAGTCGTTTCATATTCATAAAAAAACAAGAATATACTACAAGTCTAAACATGCATGCACTAAACACTTGAGCACCAAATTTTATTAAACAAATTCTGTTCAATATAAAATCACATGCTGAATACAACACAGTTATACTGGACTACTTGAATGCTACACTGTCACCAATAGGCAAGTCAATCAGACAAAAACTAAATAGAGATACCCTGGAACGAAATGGTACCATGAATCAAATGGACCTAACAGACATTCCACTCAAACAAGAAAGAACGTAATTTCTTCTCAGCACCCCTGGAACTTTACAAAATGTCTTTATCTTCTTAATTTATAATTTAAAAAGCTACAATTGTAGTCATTCCTCACACCATGGAGTGTGCCAAATGTATACCAAAATCTGTGGACATCCAAACTCCATAGGTAAAATAGAAAACTATCTGTATATAATCTATTCATGGCCCCCATATATTTTATATGAATTGTAGATAATTGTAGTCCCTAAAACAATGTAAATATTATTTATATAATTTTATACTCTTATTTTGTAAGGAAGAATGATGAACATATAACTATTTTCAATGGAAAAGAATTTTCCAAGTATTTTTGATCATGGAATTGGTGAACTCATGAATATTAAGCACATAGACATAGATAACTGACTACAGTTTGAATTTAAGGATAGCTACATGAAAATTTATTTTCCGCTGAACATGCTTTATGCTCTATCTAAATGAGTATCAAAGCATTACACTTCTAATCAGTGAAAAGTAATATGATGTAGCAGAAAAACACTACGGTGGGTTATGCCATTTACCTGTTATAGTGAAAACATGTTATATTTTACATTCTATTACTGTATTTACATATGTAATAGCAGGACTCTTCTACCTAAAAAAAATATTTTTAAAATTTATTTCTGGAAGTCACAATAGGTAATGAATAAATGATTTTCTATCTACATCTTTATCTCTGGTTACATCATTCTCTCTCTCATCAAATTCTATGTAGTTAGTGAGCTATTTGCAAACATAAAATATGTCCAATCAGTGAGAATATGTTTTTATAATTTTCAGTCATCTTGGGACTATTTATCAGGAAGTGCACTAACAAAAAGCATCATAAGGAGTTCTTCATATAGTTTTGGAAGAGGAAACATAAGTTTCCTGGAAATGGTTCACAGACTTAAAATATAATTTCAAATGTACACAGCTGAATGTAGATGAAACAAATTACGAAGAAGAAATAAATGAAGGAAAAAGAAGCTGGGGAGAGATGAAGAAAGGAGAGAGGGTATAAAGGAGAAGAGAAAGAGAAAAGTAAATAAAATAAAATAAGATAAAAGAAAAGAAAAAGAAAATAGGGCTTGAGAGATGGCCCAACAGTTAAGAGATGTGCTGCTCTTACAGAGGACTGTAGTTCCGTTTGCACAATCCTTGCCAGGGACATAAAGCCTTTAGCCTTGGTGGACAGGTACACTAGCATAAGCAAAAACGCATACATGCAGTTAAAATTTTTAAAATAGATCTTTAAAAAAGGAACATTCGCCAGGCATGGTGGTGCATGACTGTAGTCCCAGAACTTGGGAGGCAGAGGCAGGTGGATCTCTGTGAGTTCGAGGCCAGCCTGGTCTACATAGTGAGTTCCAGGACAGCTTGGGCTACAGGGAGAGCCTGTCTCAAAAAGACAAAAACAAACAAACAAACAAAAAAAGAGCATTCAAAATAATTATTCAAGGACCTTAAATAAGTATTCAAATGTTAGACAAATATTGAATTATTGAGATTTCATTGGAAAAGTAAAAGCAAAATGTATTCATTCAATGTGTACAACATAACCTTTTGACAAATGTGTATGTCTTTGCATGTATGATTCCATTTTATTGAGCAATGTCCAATATTGCTTTTCATATGTATCAACCCTATTCACATTTTTCACAAACTGTCTGCATATGAAATCTTTCCTTTCTCCACATCTGCTCCAATACATAGTTTTACTTTTTATAACAGCCATGTTAAGGATATAAAGTGGTATCTCAGATGTGGTTTCACTTGTCTTTGGCAGTTAATAATGTTCCATACTTCTTATTTATAATGATTGACCATTTTAATAACTTCTTTTAAAAAATGTCTATTCAGGAGCTATGTTTTGTACAACGAAAACAAAATAAAAAATAATCAAGCTAGGGGATGAATTCAGAACAAAGTTGCAAAAACTTTATTCAAGGTGACCATCATACTTTAAAATAAATCTACAGGCATTTTAATAACTGTTGGAGTGGCTAGAATCAGTTCCCTCTTAGATGGCCTGTAGTTAGGGAGAGAAAACAAATTTAGCCATCATTGTAGAACAATGGTGGGTTGTCTCCCTCAGCTGTAGGTGGGTACTACAGTATTGCAGACCAAGAACTGAAGTCTTACAGCTGAGTAACATTGGCATACTAGGAACAAATCATCAATGAGAAATAGTTGTCTAAATAACATCTTATAAGAACTTAAGTCTAATGTCTGGAATATGTAATCCTTTGAAATCTTAAAGAAGTATACTGATGACTTTAATCTTTGGTTATACTTTCCGTTTGGGTGTTTAAGACCAAACTGTTGGCCCAAATAAACCAATTTATTTTTACTCTTAAGGTCATTTGAGGATCTGTTCCTCAAGGGTCACATGGGCCTGGGAGAAGGGCTTTTCTTTTACCAGTTCCATCTATGTGAAGATAAGTCAAAGGTCATGTTCAACTGTGGCTGGCTTTACTTTGAAGCACTGAGGAAACGTTGCTCTGTGTTGACCCTCCTCTTTGTAGACAGGACACTGATTCAAGTCCGTCTTCTGGGGTCTCCATGGCCTCTCTGACCAAGAGGACAGGTGACTCACCATAGTTACAGGACATTTCGAGAGATGCTCCATAGTCCCCTGGAACTTACTTGACTTTGGAGGGCAAGGGACAAAAACTGTCCTTTAAGTCCCTCTGATCACATTAGTACAGGCCTCAAAGTGTGGCTATTAAACACCCAATAAGGTTAGTTCCACCAGTCTGGTACTTTTAATTACCATGTGCTTTGTAAATAAAGCTTGGGCAAATACCAAACATTCTCAGATAAACCTTGACTAGATACCCTTAAATTAGTTGACTAAGCTATGACCTTAGAAATTTTAAGATTATCTATATATTATCTTTGTTTCATCCTTGATAAATCATTAAACCTACACAGACCGCAATCTCTCGCTTAAGCTTTTTCATTTTTAATCTTTACATATAAATTCTTCCAGCTACACCAACAGTTATCAAAGTGCCTGACAACAAATCCTGAGTTCATCAATCATCAGTCCAGCCTTGGCAGGCAAAAGAGAAATGAAGGGGAACCCAGTAGATGGATGCTTTGGGAAGACCTCATCAAGAAATTCCAATGGACTTTAATTTGGACATTTGAAATTTGCACTGTTCTGGCTTTTTTTCTGGTTCCCTGCCTAGAAATTGTAAAATTAACTACTCTTGTCTTTACTTTTCCTTCACATCTCCTGGGTACCAGTCAAGGACCTTCTTTTCTCCCTATACTTAAGAGTTATGCAATTTGGGAGTCTTTTAGATAGACACACTGAATGGGGTAACCCCCAATTGCCTCACCCTGCCAGAGCAGGAAGGAGCCCAGAGCAGTTTGCATCCAGATTCTCTATCTGCAATTTGGATAAACCTCTTCCGATGGTGCTGTGATAAAAATAGGAGATAGAAATTGGCTAGGCAGTTAGGGTAAAAAGACCCCAAAGAAAATTAGCCAGTTTCTTTCTTGGCTAAAAGTCAAAATGCCCTTGGGCCTTTTAGCAATGTACTGTGTCCCAAAGGCCAAAAATGTTGAAATTATTTGGGAATTCATTCCTAAAATATTTTAGGGTTACCTCCTCAGAGGGGGGAATGTTAGAGTGTGAGTAATCCCCATAAATTGAAGTAGTCCAGACTAAAAAAATGTCTAGTCTATCTGTTGGAGGACCCACTTTTCCAGACTCACTGCTCAATTACCTGGTGTTAGAGCCACTCCCTGGAAAGCAGGTTCTCCTTAAATTATGCTAAATAAATGGGCGGAATTCCTGGTGTGTTAATAAGGTAATGAATATTTCCTGTCTGGAGCTAGCTCAGAACCCACAGAACTTCCAGACCAGCCACAGCCACATAGATCTCCGTAAGTCTGTCCACTTTTCTGAACTCTTCAGGAAAGCTCAATTTCTCCTTTTCTTCTTCATGCCTTTCTTTCTAAACATGCTTTCTTTAAGGCTTTGGGCTACCCATAGCATCTTGTATTTCTTCACTTTTTCTCTAATGCTTCCTTCTCCCAGCCATGTGGCTACGAGTCAGCCACGTGTCTGACCTCCATGCCTGCTCTAAACCTACATGGTTTCTTTATTTCTTACCACTATTCACCTCCTCAAGGCAGCTGCCAAGATTATCAGCTGGCCTGCCCTGAGGATTACTCTTTAAAATTCTAATAAAATTGTAAAAGCTTCCGTTTGGGTCCATTCTTAAATTCTTTTATGAATGAGACTAAGAACCCTCTCAGGGACCCTCTTTCTCCCTGTTTCAATTTTTCTTCATCTACAATAATGTTATTTATAAGTTTGTCAAATATGCCCTTTATTATGTTCAGGTATATTCTTTCTATTTCTAGTTTCTTCAGGATTTTATCATGAATTGATGTTGAGCTTTGTCAAAGGCCTTTTATACATCATTGAGATGATCATGTGATTTCAGTATTTATGTGTTATATTGCATTTCTTGACCTGCATATTGACTAATCCTTGCCACTCTGGAATAAACATGGCATATAATCTTAAAAAATAAAATAAATAATGAAATAAACAAATCTACAATTGCTGCATCATATTTCTTAATTTTTTCATATCATTAAAGATATAACATTGCTGTTAAAAATAAATGCCCCTTTGATTATAAAGTCTAGGCTATAGAATATTAAAGTTTCAGACTGAAATTTTCCTAGTCTAAGTGCTTCATTTTATTAAAATATCCTTCAACAGGTTTACAGAAAATAGAACTTTTGATAACAGCCATCATAAAACATAAAATATTAACATTTTCTACTTAAATACAGCAATACAACATTAGTGTACAAAATGCTCAGTGCAACAGAAAAGAACATGCTTCAGAAAATATTACTAACAGAAAAAACAGATACTCTGTAACTCCTAAAGCATTCATGGTGGACATTAGATAAGCTCATTCCAGTGCTACTTTTATTTTTTAATACCTGCATCTCTTTAGTAATGCATAAAGCTCTTCCCAAATCCTGGGCTGAATGGTGTCCTTCTGAAGTCCCCCATGCAGAGCTCCTTCTAAAAACCCAGCAGTAATGAAGAGTTCCTTTCAGTTATTCAAGACCAGAGTCTTGAAGCTCCTCAGGAGGAGTTCACCCTTGATCCTTCCAATGGGAGAATACCATACACTGGCTCTGAACTAATCTGAATGAGATAAAAGCACTTCATTTCTATTATGCATTCACATTTTGGCTGGGTTATTTTTCCCATGCTGCAGGATAGTTCATAAGATAGATTATTTCCAGACAAATGAGGCTAGAACTAAAGTTACAAAATCAAATGTATAATGACCCCACTGTTATAACTCACATTATTTACCTTTATGTTTCATTTTATGTCTTGAAAAGGGTTCATATTCCATTTACTTCAAATGTAAATCTTCATCCTTTATTTAAAATTTTATTTAGTTGTTAGTTTTTCTTTTTAATTTTCAAGTTTAATATTCCTCCCATGTTCCAGGGTCATAAAATCTTGTACACAGCTCCAAACCTCCTTGGGTTAACATTGCAGACCATGTTATCATCACATTGAAAGCAAGAATATCATTACTATTACCAGTAATCAAAACTGGTTTTTGGTCATTTATTAGGGTTTTACAGAATTAATTCTTAAAGAATGTATCCTATTCTAGAAAATTTGTTCTTCTTTGGCTGAACTCTAGCCCTAATACTTTTGTAAGGACTGAGGAATCTTGACTAACCCTAACCATAAGGTTGGAATGGGCTCAGTGATAGGGCATTTGCCTTGTATAGTTGTGGTTCTGTGTTCAATGCCCACAATCGCAACATAAGTGAGTAAATTGTGTGTATGTGACATCAGCAGCCCAGCTGAATGTCATCTGCATGAAATTCTGTTCAGTTCTTTTATAGTCTGCTTATTAGCAAACCATATAATTGTCACTTATTGTGGTATTAAAACTCTTGATATCTAAAACCTCACAATTCTATTTTGGTATAATATAATTGCTGTATTTTAAATTTAGTTGTTAATATTGTGATAAAACTCTCACTGATAGGTAAAAAGTTGGTGGAAAACGAGTGAATGGATGATGAGGCACAGCCAAAACTCCATCAAAATAGGGTTTATTAGCAAAAGAACATATGGGACAGATTCCCTTCCGGGCATGGAAAATGTCTGCCTAGGTCTTGAGCTGGGGTCTTTTTAAAAGGGAGGCTTCTGCTTCCTGCAGAAGGCAGGAAGATTTTTTTTTTTTAAAGTTGAGGGGGGGAAGTAGGAGAGCAGGACTGTTAAAACCTGTCCTCTTTAGAGATCAAAGGGGAAGCCTGTTCTGTTGACCAAACAGTGGAGAAAAGTCTGCTTCTCTTGACTTCAAAGACCAAGGTGCTTAGCAGCTAGGTTCCCTTTTCTTAGGAGCATGAGAAGTCCTTGGGATCCTGTTGGTGAGGGGGCAGGACTATCTAAACTTTAACACTCACCACATTAGATAGAGTCAATATGAAAAAATTTACCTAATTTCAGACTTTACATTTCAGTTGATTCCCCTAAGCATTTCATACTTTATGATTCTATGATAGCAACTAAGAGCAAATATTACAGCAAAAGTCCTGTTTTTTTCCCCTGCGCAATTCTAAGAGGAACTCTTTCCCTTCAGGTAGCCATCTGGAAGGCAAGGACCAAGAACATTTTGTGAGTACTGAATCCACAGACCCAAGGCCTTCTTCTTGTTTTGTCTTCTTGAAAATAAAATCTGGCAATGTGATGATTTAAAATGACTTTTAAGGGGCTGGAGAGATAGATCAGAGGGCAAGAGCACTGCTGCCTACTCTTGCAGAGGACCCTGTTTAAGATTCCCAGCACCCACATGGTGGCTCACAACCATCCATAACTCAAGTTCCAGGGTAGTCTGGTGCTCTCTTCTGACCTCTGTGAGCATTGCACAACATGGGTGCATCTACACACATGCAGGCAATACACTCATTTATATAAAATATAAAATAATAATAAAATTTTAAATTACTTTTAAATATCTACATCATTTTCACCTTAACTTCTTTAACCCAGCATACCACATAGCAAAAAGTAATGCTTCATTTGATTTCTTTAAAAGTTTAAGAGTTACCACACACTCAAAATGTGATAAACATGCACAGTAATGAAAGTATTTTTTAGGTTGTTCTTGACATAGTTTTAATTTTCCATTGTTCATATTAAATATTTATACATTGTATTGGTGAAATATTGTATAACTACATAACATTGGTAATGGAAGGATGGCTTATTAGGAAATAATACTTGCCACAAGACTGAGGATTTTTGTTTGACTCGTGAAACCCATATGATAGGAGAGAACCGATTCCCACACATTCCTCTGATTTCTGTAAAGGTACTATGATGCCCCCACAGATGAATACATACACACACTCACAGACACACATAATGACAAAAATAAAGCTTAAAATGTGTTTTTTAAAACAGGGACTGGAGAGATGGCTCAGTGTTTAAGAGCACTGGCTATTCTTGCACGAGACTCCAGTTCGATTTCCAGTCCTCCACATGACCACTAACAAACGCCCATATCTTCAATTCCAGGGGATTCAACACCCTCTTCTATCTGCCAGGGGCATTACATGACATGGTGCACTTACATACATATATTCATACACATAAACTAAAAATAAATAAAATAAAAATAAAAATGGTTTTAAAACCAGTACAATGAAAGTTTCATTTTAAAAGAGGAGGTTATAGATTGCTTCATTTAAAAATTGAAGGCAAATTTTATAAATTATAAATGTTATGATTTAAAAATGTTATACAAGCACTCTAGACTCTTTTGCATTAGCAATCAAAAAGAGTGATTCAAAGTATTTAGGCATATAAAAAATATTCAGCCATACATCCCTCTCTTCTTTGTCATAACTGCAAAGATTTTTAATAATTGCCATATTCATGAATATTTTTGATTTTATCGTTTCACTATTTTAGTGAATGGATATACCACCTACAGCTGAGAAAACATGCAGAGATCAGTTGCACTTAGCTATATATTATTTGTCATATATGAACTTATTGTGATTATATTGATTTAAATGACTATCTCATTCAGCCTGCAAAATAGCATGTTAACATCTCTACTGAATTGATTAGAAAAAGATGGCACAATAGTCTAAAAGCTGAAAATAAAATATATTTTCTGTTATTCTTCTCTGGTTTACAGTGTACTTTGATTTGATTCAATGCTTATTTACGTACTCAACCCCCCCCACCAAAAAACATTTAAGTAGTTAATAGTTGCCATTAAATGGGACATCATAAAAATTTGCTCAAAAATAAATAAGGGACTGGAGAGATGGCTCGGCATATAAGAGTACTGGATGCTATTCCAGAGGACCCAGGTTCTGTTCCCAGGACCCACACGTCAGCTAACAATTATCCACAACTCCAGTTCTAGTAAATCCAACACCCTCTTCTGGCTTCTCTGGGCAATACATGCTTTTGGTAGGTGCACCCAGGTCATACAAAGCATGTTAAAATCACAATAGGAACAAATTCAATGGAGGATGATATTCTGTGTGGAGTTTGATTAAAATATATTTTCTTAGTTACTAATAAACAGAAATGAGAGCCACTAGAGAAATCTCACATAAAATAGAACCAGTAATGCACAGTAAAATGTTGAATATATCTGTGACATACATGTTATATCTAATAGTACTATTGTAAACTCTTTTAATGTCCAATAATGTAGCTTAGCATATAATGTGGAATCATATCAGTCTGTGTCCCTGTTTGTTTTGATCAGCTATACACAATGTACAACTGAAGAAGAAAGAACAGCAATTAAGGAATTTTCTTCATCTGACTGGGATGAGGCCATGACTGTGGGACATTTTCTTGATTACTAATTGATGATGGAGGGCCCAGCCCTTTTCAGGCATGGTCATCTCTGGGCAGGTGGGCCTGTACTGCATAAGAAAAGTAGCTAAGCAAGCCAGAGGAAGCAGGCCAGTAAGAAACATTCCTTGATAGCCTAAGAAGAGTAAAAGTAAATAAGAGAAAATTAAACACTTTAGCTGTATAAATGTGATCTTACCATTACATATAATAAATTGTAGAGCAACCACTAAAATAAATATACAGGTGATACACTGGTATAGATAGAATTTCTACTAAGACTACAAACAGACACACCTATGATTGTAAAATATTTATGAAATATGCCAAATGAGGATTAATAAAAGTATTGCTAGCATTCCTGATTTAAAATATAATAACAATAACAAGATACACACAGAAAGGAGTTAGATGGGAGAGAGGAAGGTATGGAGGGAGAAGTAAGAGAAAAAGTTGAAGCTGAGAGATTATCTTTAAATCATCAATGTCATTGAGTCTCATGGTCTGCAGGGTGAATTTTCAAATTGAAAACCCAGAATAGCCAAAGATATGGTTCCAGTCTGAGGCTGCAAGATTGAGAACAAGGAGCATTGATATTCCAGTTCCATTCTAATAGTATAAAACTTCTGGTGTCCCAGTTTGGAGGTAGTTAAGCAACAACAATACCCATCCTACTTGAGGCAGAGCAACATTTTGTAGGATTTAGGAATAATGCCAATTGAATAATACCCATCCCATGAGGGAAGGAAATCTTCACACATTATAGCAATGTAAAATTTAATCTCATCTTATAAAAATCACGTAGAAAAGGAAATCATATAGCCTCATAATAAATTCCATGCATATACAATTTTAGTAAATAGAAGCAGAAATGCACTGTAATTAAAAGATAGATAATAGAGAATAGATAGAAAGGAATATCCTAGGCTGAATAGATAACTCAGTGGATAAGAGTGCTTGCTGCTCTGGCCATGAAGACCTATGTTCTGTCCTTGAGCCATCATTTAAATGCTGTTAATTAAAGAATAAATTAAAAGTGATATTGTGCTAAATTTTATGACAAAATACTTATAATAGAAATTTGACAGTTAGCCAGGCATGATGGTGTGAACACCTTTAGTCCCAACACTCAGGAGGCAGAGGCAGGCAGATCTCTGTGAGTTCTAGGCCAGCCTGTTATACATAGTGAGTTCCAGGCCAGCTGGGGCTCCAGGGAGACCCTGTCTCAAAAAGACCAAAAAAAAAAAAAAAAATGAATTTAACAGTTCTCTCGGTACCAAAATGGACTTCAGAGAGTGCACAACAGCAAGAACTACCAAAGCCATTTCATAGTTGTCATCAAACTGACATCCAAAGGACACTGCAGATATAAAGTTATGGGAGTACAATATCAAAGACTAAAATGTATAGATATGTAATTTAATAGATCCGAACAAATAAGAAAACAATTACAAGATAATCCAGTGGTTCATAGAACAAATAAAATGTGTTAGGAAATAGAAAGTTTGAATAAAATCAGCAATAACTCAAGCTAATATTTATGTATCAATATAAAAACATTGTAAATTGCATTTTACAGTGAAACAGAAGTCAACAAGATAAATTCTAAGATGGAGAGTAAAACAAGCCTTTAAATTTAAGAATTAAATCAAGAGGGAGAAAGTGGTTGTCAGCAGCTGGATGGATGATGCTTGTGGACTGTGTTGGATTCTCCTTGAAAGAAAGGGAGGCTTGAACTTCAAGAGGTAGCTGCCTCCTGAATTCGAAACCTCTAGGACTTCTCTTGAACTTGTGTGCTTAGAAGACTTAGATGCTGGCCTAAACTCCTCTGCTGAAATCAGCTTATTTGCTCAAGAAAACTGTATTAAGGACAAAGGAAAGGATCTGGCAGAAGGCAACATCTGTTATCCTATGCTTGACAGCAAGGAACAGAAGTAGTGGAGACCCTTCAACTGAAAAGCAGACTGAAAGGTTACAAAGAAACTGAAGGTGCGTAGTGGAGAGAGGTGTAACATTCCAACCTCTCAATCTGGATATGTTAGCATCAACCAATAATGGCTGAATAGACAGAGACCAACGATCAGAATTCCCATTTGATGCTTGTTCATAAGAAAAAAGAAAGAGGATATTCAAATGATCCAGTTTGGAATGCTAGTTTATCGAGACCCAGTTTTAAGTCTCAAGCTAATCAGTACTATGCCAAATTTAGTGAACCACTAGCTCAGATTGTTCTTTCCAAGCCACCAGGTCACTGGGTTACCATTTCCTTTAAACCTTTAGATAAGAATGTAATGACAATTCATCTTAAAAGTTTAAGTATAGGTATAAAATAAAATGAAGTACTAATGCTTTAATTTAGTAATGTTCACATATATTCATATGTAAGTCTGTGACTCATTAGGGAAATTACTTGCAGTAAATTTCTAATAACTGATATAGTCAATGGTTTTGTTTGATGTGTTTTGTGTGCTGTGATGTAATAGTATCAGTGCAACTTAAAACAACTAAACAGTTGATACTTGTTAGTGATGATAACTAAATTAAAGTTTAGATGTGAGAAAATGTAATATTTTTTGTTGTCTCAGGGTAAGAATAATTTTTGGATTCATTCGTTAATGTTAATAGGCTTATTTGCATCAAATCAGGTCAAAAGCATCAGCTCAGATATACAAAAACTGAAACAAGTGGATATTGGAGATTGCAGTTAAATGTTCTGGGGATATCAAACCATAACCTATCAGCAATCATTAGTATACTGCCAGAGGGGCATAGGAATTTTTCTTAAGAGTTGCATCTTAATAAATTGCACAGTGGTGAATGTGTAAAGGGAAATTGGGGTTTATTAGAATGAGACATAATGGCCATTTCTTAAATGCAGTGGAAAGGCATTTGTCAACAAATGCACCAATACTTTTTCAGAAGCAAAAACAGTATTGAAGATCAGGGGATAACTTTCAGAAGAAAATTTTTGTATTGTAGCATTGCTCAAGCTAGTCTAGGTATTCTGACCTCAACCCTACAAACCTTGCTTGAATCAAGGAGTTTTAGAATGTGAAAATGTTTAGCACCTAGGGAATGGAGTTATGTAAATATATATAATAACCTTGTAACATGTGTAAAGTTTTCTTGGCATTTACCCATGAAATAGACTATTTTCCATATGAACTTGATGAATGTAAGACCATGAACTGTTTTATACACTATGGCCTAGTTCTTCAAAATATTTTTATTGAGTTTTCTTTGTATTTTATGTAACAGACCTTAATCAAATTTAGACCCCGTCCTACATCCACACCTCCCATTACCCACCACTGGATTTCATGCATTCTGTCATTTATGTTAAATCCTATCCTATGCCATGAAGCTTTTGCCCCTCCATGCAATTCATCCACTAGAGTCTAGTCAGCCTATCTAGAGTTGTTGGTTAGGGTAATCTAAAAGACTCCCAAAGTAACACAGGGCATTGCCATAGCTCCTTATTATCTCCCAGAACTTGAAGGTAAGACCCTATTGAGAAAACAGTATATATCTTGGCCCAGGACTCAGATCAATGAAGCTGGAACTGACCTGCATAGTTCTACAGGATACTATGCAAGCTGCTTAAAGAGAAAATTAATCAACGGTCCAACCTGTCTCTAAAATCTAATACCCATAACTACTGGCACAGGAAACCATCCTACTTGATTAAGTTGTGGCTATTTATCTAAGGAATAATCAACAGCTATTTAATTGGACATAAATCTCTCTCGGTGGGAGGGAACTCATGGGTGGTAGTGTAAATATAGCCGAATACACATACCGCAGAGGTCATAGATCCCAGAGAAACTCCTATCTCTAAGGCCTTATTTTATTGGTCTCCAGGTGATTTTAAAGATTGCGCTTTTACTTAAGTGTCCATGTGCGTCTCTAATTTATTTGATTGTAAATTATATTTCAAAGTAAATATTATTGTAATAATTTTATAACTGAAAAGATATCACCTGCTTAAACATTTCCTTTTTCTAAGAGATGTAAAAATGCAGCACAAGACTCTTGCACCCCCAGTCTTTAAAACCAAAGATTCATTATGGATTCATCAATCCCAATGTAACTGATGACTGAGTGCATCCCTTACACAAAAACTTCTGATGTCTTGCATAACACCTCAGTAACAATGTGCCAAATTTAAGGATAAATACTTTTCCTAGAGTTAATTGAAATAACAAGTTACTTTTAAATATTTATAAGCGAAATAGGTGTTATATGTCTTCAAATAAGTTTAGATGAGATACTGGCCTAATTAAACATTGAATACCCTAAAGGATAAATTTGTATACTACTGAATACATATGATCTTAATTTGGAGCATGAAATAAAATTTTTTCTCCCTCATAGAAAAATTAAAAGTAATTTAAATCATGTTGGATGTCTACTCTTATATTAATGATATTTTTGAATACTAAGATTTACTAGTATACCTATTTTAAACAATCTATGTCCACCACCACCTAACATGCTATGTTTCAATTATAGTGCAAGTATCTTCTAAGAGTATCTTTGCAACAACTTATCCTGTACATCATTTCAAAATGGATTATTCACCTAATTTATTCACATGTAATAAGTACTTAACATGCTTATTTGATTAAAAATTTAAACACAACATTTAGATTCAGATACTACAGAAAATTTCCCATGATAATACAGTTTAAGAACTGTTAAGTGTTTTGGTGCTCAAAATTCTTTTACAGTTCCATTTGATGTTGAGTTTAGGGGAGAGAATAGAAATATAAATTTGTACAAATACATTGTGTCAGAAATTCCAGATAATGAACTGTTAACCATCTGGGTCATTCAAGTGAGACAGAGTAGTGGGAGGCAGAAGGCATACATACTTTTGTCAATTATTCAGTGTTGGTAAAATCCCATGTGTTGACATCTCAATTGTCATTGTCAAGTTCGTGTGAACACCAGTCAAATGATCATACCGTGCCTAATCAGAGCTCTATTAGTCACTGTAGAGCCATTGCATACACTAGTAATCAAGGAAAATTTCTGATTTAAGAAAAGTAGAAATAATCTGGTAGCCAATTAATTTAATTTAATTTCTTCAGATAATTAAAATTCTTTCGTTTTAACTTGCATAGTATTTAGAATATAGGTACCTGATCTAAAACAAAATAATGTCAGTATATTTTTGTTTAATCTGTAATGACATCCAAGAGAATTGTAAATAATGTAGATTGCCTAGGAAATTTTTTATTGTTTCCTGTCAATTTTCATCATGTATTCTAATGTGAAATACAGTATCTATCAGGCAAATCAATTTATAAAGATGTTATTTGCTTCCCGTCCATATGAGACTGAGGGAGCAGAAGGAGAGGACAGGCAAAATTAAAGATGGAAGAATGAAGTTCTCATTTCTATCAAAATCCTTGGAATTTACCCTTCCTTTCAAAGGTTGAAAGACCAATAAAGAGATACAATGTTATATAGATACTGTCTGATATGCCAAAAAATCGAAGAACCACAACAAAAATGACTATCTTCATACTCTTCCAAATTTTATCATGTATTTACTTGGGACTACTTCCCCAGAAGGCCTTTAACAGATGTGCACTCTAACATTTGGACTAGAGCCTTGTGGTCAAATAAAGCTCTTTCCCTTATAAAATTAAAATAGCCTATGTCAGGTGCAGATAGTGGAGGGGATTTAAATACAGTCAAAGATGCTGTATGAAAATTGCAAAAATTCAATGAAAATTTAAAAACAAAAAACAAACAAAAAAAGAAAAATCACTTCATGTACAAAACAAAGAAAGAATACTGAAAGCTGCAAGAGAGAAAGAACAAATCACGTATAAAGGCAGTTCTATCAGATTAAAACCTGACTTTTTAATGCAGACTCTGAAAACCAGGAGGATGTGGGCTGATGTTCTAATAAGCCTTAAAAACCACTGATACCAACCCAGGATATTATACCCATCAAATCTAGCTCTCATAATAGAGAAAGAAAAACTTTGTATGATAAAAACATATTTAACGGTTTTATTTGCACTAAGCCAGCTCTACAGAGGATACTAGAAGGAATCCTTCCCTATGAAGAGAATATTAAACACACCCAAAAAACATAATGAATAAATAATATTAGAACAGTTAACAAAAAAAGGCTGTACAAAACAATACCACAGAAGATGAAAGGGATTAATAAATATTTTTCAGTGGTAATTCTCAATATTAATGATCTCAATTCCCCAATAAAAAGACAGGCTTTGCCATGCATGGTGGATGACTTTTAATCCTAGTAGTATTGAGGCAGAAGTAAGCAGATTTCTGTGAGATTGAGGCAAGCTTGTACTTCAGCACACAAAGAGAGCTAAATTTACATACCTGCCATGAACTATGCTTTTTAACCTACTATGCTTTTTAACCAAAACTATGCTTTTTAACCTACTCTTTCTTATTCTGTTTTCTAAATATTATAGTATACTTACACATGCCTTTGCTTACAAATGTACATGCATACATTACAGATTATACTTTTTATATGAGACAAAACGTACTGTTGTTTTTTTTTGTTTTTGTGATTGATTCACCTCACTTAATATTATAAATTCTTGATCTATGCATTTTTCTGTCATTTCTTAATTTCATGTTTTAAGAACTAGATAATATCTGTAGGTGGGCAACTATGTTGGTTCCATTTCCTTGCTATAGTGAGTAGAGCAGTGATAAACATGGGGGTTCAAATATCTCTGTAGTGAGGTGTGGCATTCTATGAGTATATGTCCAGAGTGAGATAGTTGGGTCATATGGTAGCTCTGTTTTTTTGTTTTTGTTTTTGAGGAACCTCCAAAGTGATTCCCATAATGGCTGTAGTAATTTACACTCCCACCAGCAAAGAATAAGGGTTCCTCATACTCCACATCTTCTTCAGCCTTTTGGTCTGATTTCTTGATGACAGTTCTTCTGACTAGAGAAAGGTCATGTCTCAAAGTACCTTTAATACCTTTAATTGCATTTCCCTTATTACTAAGGATGCTAAACATCATTTTAATTCTCTTTGACATTTGAGACCTACATGTGTATTGTATTTGCATTATTTCTATCCTCCCCACTCCCCCACTAAATCATCCTATGTCACTCCATCCCCACTCGATTTCTTGTCCACTTTTTAAATTATTGTTATGCATTAATAATACACATACATTTTAAAATTATATATGCATAATAATGCAGTAGTCCATTTAGTGGTGCTCATGTATTCCTGTGTTTAAGGCTTTCATTTGGAATCAGACAACCTCTGAGGGAGCCAGTCTCTGGAGAAAATGGATTCTCCCTTTCTCAGAATCCATCGATTGCCTATAGCTTTTCACCTTGAGCTGGGACCCAGTGAAATTTCTGCCATTCACATTGGTATGTAAACTCATTTTCTAATTATGTACATTTTGTTAGACTGTTATACTGTGGAAATTTCATTGGTGTAGCTTCCCTTTCATGACTAAAATGCCTTAAATCCTTAACTAATAATAGTTTTCTTGTCCCTTTGGCTCTTACATTCTTTCTGTCCCGTCTTCCTTAAATGAACAATTGTTTATTTAGTTGTTGGTCATTTGTATTTCTTTTTCAGATAAATGCCTATTCAATTAAGTAGCCCATTTTTTCATGGTAGTTTTATTTCCTTGATATTAAATTTCAGCATCACTTTGTACATTCTGGATACTAGGCCTTTCTCTGGTGAATAACTGGTAACTATTTTCTACCATTTGTAGGCTGTTTTGTGCTCTGCTGATAGTTTACTGATAGTTTACTTTGCTGTGCAGAAACTTTTTGTTTCATGTAGTCCAATCTCTTTAAACTCGGGGCTAATTCTTATGCTATTGATGTTCTATCCAATAATATCTTCCTGATATCCTGAAGACTATTTCCTACATTATCATCTAGGAGTTTCAGGGTTTGGGTTTTAAGTTGTTGCTCTCTTTGGATTGATGATAACTTATTTTTCAGAGGTAAAAGTTATGAATCTAGTTACATTTTTCAGCAAGGAGGAATCTGGTTTTGCCATGACCATGTTGTGAGTAGGCTAGCATTTTTCTGGTATATGTTTTTGCCTCCTTTATCAAAATTAGGTGGACATAGTTTTATTAATTAATGCCCAGGTGCTCTATTCTGTTCAACCTGTCTTCCTGTTTTTTGTTTGATTTTTGTTTGTTTATGGTAGTAGCATACCAGTATAGCTTTATCATATAATATGAAGTCAGGTAATGTGATTCCTCCAGTTGTCTTCTTACTCCATAGAATTTCATTGATTATCCAGTCTTTTCTGGTTCCACACGAATTCTTGTATTGTTTTTCTTTACAGTTCTGTGAATTATGACATTGGAATTTTAATAGGTATTGCATTAAATATGTAGACCATTCTTGGTAGTATAGACATTATCACAATATTGTTTTGCAAGTCAAAGAGCATGAAAGATCTTCCATTCTCTAATAATTTTTATTGATTTCCTTTCTAAGAATCTTAAAATTTGATTGTGGAAGTGTTTGACTTCATTGGTGTGTGTATTTTTAGATACATAATTTTTGTGCTATTTTTAGTGGGATATTTTCCCACTTTCTTTAATCTGAGAGTATATTCTTGATGTAGAAATATGTTATTCTTTTTTATATATTGCTTTTGTATGCTGCAATTTTATGATGTTTATTAAATCTAGGATACTTTTTTATTCCATAGGGTCTTTAAATTTAGAATAATGTCATATAGAATTAAAGTTAGTTTGACCTTCTTCTTATTTCTAACCTCTTAATGACTTTCTTTGTTCTAATTGGTATAGATAAGGTATCAATAACTATATTAAATAACAGAGGAGAGAGTGGGCATTCTTATTTTGCTGCTGATTTTAGAGAAAATGCTTTCAGTGTGTCTCCATTTAAGACACTGTTGGCTGCGGGTTTATTTTATATAGCCTCCACTATTTTGAAGGCTTCTCCATCTATTGGTAACATCTAAAGATTTTTCTCATTAAGCCCTGTTAGACTTTGTCAAATGCCCTTTTGGCATTAAATAATGATACTCTTATTAATACATGTACTGACACATTTAGCCAGAATGATTGAAGCATAATAAAGTAAATAATACAGAGCATCAGAGTCCATTAAAAACAAAGACCCGTGGGAGAAGTACAAGCAATGGATGTATAGGTCTAGAAAAACAAGGGTCCATATAAAGTACACGGAGTTGGTCACTGAAGCTTGATTTGCTTTGCTCAATTGTTTAGGGAGTGAAGTAGTGAGGTTTGATTGCTGTTTGGGTCATACATTCTGGATGCTAAGATGACCTAACAAGCAGGCCAATCATGTACAGTTCAGTTATGTATGATTACCCTTGTAATTCAAATCGCTCAACTCATAAACCTATCCAGGGCTTAGATCTCAACTTATAACTGATTGAAGTGATCAGTCACATAGAAATGATCAGACAATTCAATTTTAAATCATAAAAATGATGACTAAAATGAGAAATGGGTAAGACCTGATAGTCTTAATATCCATGCACTGATATAATGAATCAAGTTTTCTTTTCATAATATAAATGATATCAGCATTTTTCTAATTTCTAAATTACAGTCTTAAAAATCTCCTTGAAACATTCCTAGCTGACTGAAAAATCAGATTATTCAGAGAGATCAGAGAAAGTCAGTTAATTTTAGTGAATGTGAATGAAGACTAAATTATTTAGGATAGTGAAATGGCATGATTTAACTGATTATAATTGCACAAAAAATGTGGATTTTTTTTAATTGAAATTTGCCTGAGGACACATTTCACAAATTTGTTTCAAATCTGGCTATTGTTATATTTCAATTGCTGTGGAATATAAAATAACTTACTAAATATTTTAGATACCAACATTTTGTATGTCCCAGAAACAATTCAAGTCTTTCACATTTTTTCTCTTTCTGAAAGTGATGCTTGGAGTGAGATTAACATTTTCTACAGGACTATTTGTTGTAGAGTGTACAGATATATAACTAACTTTGGAAATTTTTTCACCATTCCAAAAGTCAAAATTTATGCTGTAATCCCTATATGTGTTCAAATCCACTTTAAATTTTCAAATATTTGCCCATCTCATGCTGAATTTGGCATCTTTCACCACACAGCAGCAGGCATCTAGATGTAGATGTTTTGTGAGATATATCGACATACTTAATTTTCTAAGTAGATTTTCTCTCAAGAAAGTTTTTGGAAAGCTTTAAGCAAAGCAAACTATATGCATTTATAAAGCAATGTTAAAATTTAAGAACCTATTATGTGGTGCTTACATTATAAGGTATTCAATCATTTTCTGCTTCAGATTTAATATTAATCAACATTAATTGGGGCTGGGAAAATGGCTCAGTGACTAAAGTGCCTACTGTACAAGCAGGAGGGCCTGAGAACAAATACCTGCACCCACATAAAAAGCTGCATTGTGGCATATATGTGTAGTGGTAGCACATGGGAAGGAGGGAGACAGGAAGATCCCTAGAGCTCACTGACTAGCAAGTCTAGATAATCAGTGAGCTACAGTTTAGTGAGATTTCTTCAGTCAAAAAATAAGATGTAGTCAGGCTGCAGAGGTGGTTCAGTGATCAAAAGCACTGGTTGCTCTTACAGAAGACCTGGATTTGGTTCCCAGCACCCACATGGCAGCTAACAACCAATAGTAACTCCAATTCCAGGGCATCTGATACTGTCTTCTGACATCCAGAGGCATTACATGACATGTGTGCACTTATATAAATACAGGCAATGCACTTATACACATAAAATAAAATAATAAGCAAAATATTAAACAGATAAGATGTTGCAAGGGCAGAGAGCAGCTTCAGGCAGACATTCTCAGTAGCATGAGGAGTTCTTCATCTTTCAGGGACCTTGACTCAAGTTAAACAGCATTCTCAGCTTAAACATAGAAAATAATTTCAGGATAAATCATATGACACAGAGTTGGGTTTTTTAAAGGACATTTTAAAAATGGAATTTAAGCATGAGGCTTAAGATAGAGAGGAGGTTCTGGAAGAAAGTAAGATGTATTCCAGGAACATGACTTCGAGCTTTTGTTTGTTTGTTTCTTCCTAAGGTTTAATTTGTTTTTAAATAAAATGTATAAAAAAGTGTCCGTGCATGTACACAAATGTGTATGTGCCAGCAGAGGCCAGAAGAATGCTTCAAATCCAGTGCAGCTAGAGTTACAAGTAGATGTGAGATTCCTGATCTGGGAGCTAGAAACCTAATTTGGGTCTTTTGCAAGTGCAATGAGATCTCTTAACTGAAGAACCATCTCTCCACTTCCATGAGTGTGGGCTTCTCAAATTTATTGTCTTACCATTGGTAAGACAATATGTATATATATATATATATGATTTTAGTGGCTCTGAAGTAACACTTGAAAGTTTAAGAAACTTTCTCTCTCTGTCTCTGTCTTCTGGTTCATTTTCGTGTGGGGGTAGATGATGTGTGAAGGCAGGTATTTGGGTGCACCTGCCTCTGTGCACATGCAGCAGGAAGAGACTGATAGAAGGGTCTTTTGATTTGCATCTTATTTCTCTGAGGCTGGCTCTCCCACTGAACCAGAAGCTCCCCATTTCAACAAGGTGAGCATGCTCCTAAACAAAGGGTCTACATCATGTCTTTTACTGTAATTTGGATTACTGGTGAGAATTCAAAGGAATTACAGGTTTAATACTGGGAAATTGAAAGGATTTAAGCCATAGTTAATTATATCAGATTATTTTTTAAATAATTTTTAATTGAATTTTTATAATTTTAATATAACTTGATGGTATTTAGAGTCCCTCCCTTATGTGCATCTTACCTTGTTGCCCCTATCCAATTGAATGTATAATATATATATAATATATATTTACCATATGTATAAATGTACCATATGTATGTATGTATATATCCTTATAGAGTCTAATTGGTGTCTCCAAATATCCTTCAGTGTGGGTCCATGCACTGGAGCTTGGAAAACCTGCCCAGAGTCCGTAGTTGAAAAAGACAGTCTCTGACCCTCTCAGCAGCCATCTGTTGCCATAATTTCTTTATATGGTGTTGGTGATTCTTTCTCACTTCCCCATATCTATACTGGGATTGTTTCTATTTTTCCCATTTGAGTTTGCATGTGACTTGCACATGCTGTTAACATTGCTGTGAGTTTATATGGGTAACTTCAAACTGTCTAGAAAACTATCTTTCCTTGTGGTCATTCAAACCTCTGGCTCTTACAATATTTCATCCACATCCTCCACAATGATCCCTAAGCCTTGGGAATAAGAAGTTTGATATAGGTGTCCTATGAAGGGGTAAGCACTCTGTAGTCTCTTGTTCTCTGCACATTGGCCAGTTGTAGACTTCTGTGTTATTTACCACCTGCTGCTTGAAGAAACTTCTATGTGGAGAGTTAGGAGATGCATTAACCTATGGGTATAATAAGTCATTAAGAATCAGTTTAATTAAATCACCATGGGTCTTGTGCATGCTGTCACAATTGCTGAAAGTGCATATAAGAAATTCCTTTACCCCAGGGGTCCCTGATCCATGAAAGAACTGGGAAATGGGTGACATATACAAAACTTAGTCAAAGAACTACTGACAACTATTGCTGAGTGAAAGAAAGTTGTTTTTTAAGTGAGTGACTCTAAATAGATTGACTAGATTCCAGTGGAAGAACTTGCACTGAGGGACATCTGGGTACAAAACCTTGACCAGATAGGCCTTTACATAGATGGCAGAATGCATGAAAATCAGAGCAGGAACAATGGGGAGCTATGGATGGGTGAGGAAGTCTATATATGATCAAAATTTATTGTATGAAATAGACAAAAACTCAATAAAATGTACATTAAAAAGAGTCAGTTTAATATTAGTATTTAGTAGAAAACTGGTATTAGGCTCTCCCCTATGTCTTGTGATCTGTCTACCCTCAGGTTCCTAAACCTGATATCATTGTCAAGTATTGGGCTCCTTCCTACAAAGCTGACCTTAAAGACAATTGTAGAGTGATTGGTTACTTCCATAATATTTGTGCTACTATTGAAACAGTAGGCATATCTTTCTAGGCCTGTTTTTGTTCACAGAATTCACTGGGTAAAGTTCATGACATTTTCTTCTCTCTGCAGTAGCATACACAGCACCTTCCATCATTATGAATGCTAGCCACTGTAGATGAGATTCTGAAGTCAGCACCAACTTGATTTCTCCTTGTTTGTTCTATAGCTCATGTGCTTAGTGTCTGAGGCAATAGAGTCTTGTCACCTAGTTTGGATGGGTAACCAAGTGTGGGGGTAATGGCCGGTATTGTTTGAGGGTATATTGGAGACCTGGTCAACATCTTCTAGAGAGGGAGTCTATTCCTGGCATTGCGGGTGTTTTGTTGTTTAGGTTTTCATTAGCCTATGACGTCTAAAAAGGACAATGTATAACTATTACAGGATAGCTCCTTTTAATCCCTTTTTACTATGTATATGTACATAATTTAAGAAGCTTCTATAATGGTTGGTTTACATTTGGCTTTTTCCAAAGTCCTTTGTTTTATTTTATTTTTTAAAATTGTATGTATATATGTATGTATCTTGGTTTTGTGTATGTATGAGTACAGGTACTTTCAGAATCCAGAAGGGGGCAATTGATCTTCTGGAGCTGGAGTTACAGGTGTTTGTGAGCCACCCAATGAGAGTTCTGAGAACCACTCTGGTCTTCTGTAAAAGCAGCAAGTGCTCTTGATCATTGAGTCATCTCTTCAGCTCTTGTTGGAATTCTTGTTTCTTAGATGGGGAGAAGGCTCAAACCCATGAGTGATGAACTCCTTTGTCATCCTATACCCCATATTTTCTTGTCTTTCTATCCTATGTAAAGTGCTGCTTTCACAAACGAGGCAATTTTATCTGGAGAGAAAGGAACCATATCGTTTCCAGCTCACTGACTGGAAAGTAGTCTACCTTTTGTTTGTCAAAAACCTCTGCAAATACAAGTTTATGACACTTGGAGTACTGGCTCCATTTCCTGCTTTGAACCACTCTGTCTTCTTTCCAATGTATCAACAAATCTTTCACTAAAGTTACAAACATGGTCTCTGTGTTTTCAGTCTTGAGACTCAAATACACCCTGAAGTTGGCCTAATATTCCTTCAATTTCTTATTTCTCATAAATGCACAACCATATTCCTCCCCTGCCTCCATCCCTCCTCCTGGTCCAATCTATGGTCTGGGAACCAAACTCTAATCGCTAGTCACAGAATATTCTCCTGCTGTTCCAGAAACACAAACTTCCAAACTGCTTCTTGAAGCCTTGTGATTACAGGTTTGTTGTGTAGCAATTTCCTTTTAGTTGAAATAGTCCATCATGGAGGGAGACTACCTGAGGCTCAGGAAGTTCTAAATTGAAACATGTCCAGGAAGGAAAGGTGAGGCTACAAAGCCTAGGAAATAAACAAATTTCTAAGTCCTGGAGAGCTGAAACTTTTGCTTTCTTTTGTTTTTCCTTGCTTTGCTTTTTGAGACAGGTAGCTTGTTATGCAGACCAGACTGACCCCCACCTCACAGACATCAGCCTCCCTCTGCCTCCTGAATGCTGGGATTATAAATTTGTGCTACCACGTCCTGGGGAGAGCTGAAGCTTTCAGGATTCATAACTCCCCTTTCCAAGATTATAGAAGCAGAACATTAGCTGAAGATAAAAGAGGTACCTGGAGGAAACTCTCACCACCTGAGCTTCCTGGAGGGGATTCTGTGACCTGTTGAGCTGTCTACAAATCATACAGAGAGCTTAAGGGTTACAGCTTTTATGAGTAGTGCTGTGTGTGGGTTTTAATGAGACAGCTTCCTTTGAGTTCTCCTTTGTCTTCCAAGTTACCACAGTAAAGTCATTGGTTTCCCAAATTTCACTGAAAAAAAAAAAAGAGATAAAGGAAAATAAGAATGTCATCCTTTGGTCTCCACAAGCATGTGAACATACATACATACTTACACACATGTGCACAAACACATACACACACTATACACAAAATAGAAAAGAAAACAAAATTATTTGTCTTTTGTTAATAAGTCAAGAAATAAAGCACAGAGAATAATACAGTGGGTTTTACTTTCTGTAATGAGGAAGGATGCCTCACTCTAAGATTTATCTCTTGAATTGGTTCATTCATTTCTTAGAATCAAATGACAGGGCAATAGTTATGGTTTAAAGTTAGGCAATTGAAAACTTTACTATCTCAACATTTTTTCTCCTTCTGGGAAAAAAAAAAAAAGAAAATAAAAATCTGTGCCACAGAAAGCCCACAGGGACCATGTATTTGAAACAGAAGAGACAAGACAGAGGAAGAGTGACTACAAAAAAAAAAACCAGGTTACTGGCTTCCTTTTATTGAAGCCTCAATGTTCTGGGCCTTCTTTTTTGACAGATGGCTCTCACTCAAAATCCGAGTTTCTTCAGTGAAGACGCTGTCTCATTTTAGAATTTAGGAAGTACTTTACTTTATAGATCCATTACCACATTAGAATTTATATACAGAAGGTACTTGTTTTAACACAGCACTTGCAACAGAAGAATTGTAAACAAATGAAATTTCTTAGTTCATAGTCCTGAAAGCTAGGAAATTCAAGATTAACCTGCTAATACCTCAAGGCTCACTTTCTCTGCCTCTAAGATAGTGTTTTTGCAGTCCACAGTTTTCAGAAGTAGGAACAGACTGTATCTATTCATGGCAGGAGAGAGGGAGAGAGAGATAGAGAGTGAGAATGAGAGTGAGAATGAGAAAGAGAGAGAAGGAGAGAGAAAAACAAAATCATTTAAAAAAGGTATCTTAGAGCAGCACAGGGTGTCACACACCTTTACTTACAGCACTTGGGAGGCAGAGATGCAGATCTCTAATCCCTGTGAGTTCAAGGCCAGCCCAGTCTACAAAGTGAGCTCCAGTTCCAGTCCAGATGGGGTACAGGGAGACTCTGTCTTAAACAAAAAAAAAAGAAAGAAAGAAAAGAAAAGCAAGTTAAAGTAAATTTCATGCGTGTTTACAACACATTTGATGACTTGCTCCTTGTGCCATAGCTTAACTCCCTCCTACTCCTAACAAGCCCCTGCCTCCCCACTTGCCTCTTTTAGTTTAATCCATTTTAGTTTAATCAGAGCTTTCTTTGTGATTATTGGATTAGGACTGTAGATTGGAGCCTGTAAGGGTCATCTGCAAGTACACAACTGAAGGCAATGTTTCTCATTTTCCATAACTCTGTAGGAAGTATTTCAGCATCGAAGGTTAGGACCCTCTTCCATCCTTCCCTAGCTGTCCATGGGGCCACTTGAGTATAAACAATAGGCATGGTGCAGTCAACTCATAATTATTATAGGTTTATAACTGAAATGACTGTATATTGACCAACAGATGGCGTTTTTCAGACATTCTCCTTATCTCCTTGCTCCCGTCATTATCAGTTTTTCATGAGCCTTGGAGAAGAAGGTGTAAGTGCCTTGTTTAGGGATGAGCACTCATCTGTCATTCATTTTCAGACCCTTATATAGCAGTAAATCACTGCTTTTTTCAATATTCTCTGGAAAGTGAAGCTTCTCTAAATGTGGCTGATACTGGTAACTGTCTATGGGTATAAACATGTAATAAAAAGACAGTTTGATGCTATGTCAGTTTAACTTGATATCAGAATTGAGTTTCCCCTAGGGCCTACAAGTTCCCCTACCATGGGCTTTGGAATGGGTTTATATACCGGATATGGATTCCTTTCTGTGGTGTGTGGCTCAAAATTAACCATAAAATGGTTATTTGTCCCTATAACAGTGATGCCACTATTGCACAGGTTAGTATACCTTGCCTGAAAAGTTGGTATTATAGTTTGTAAGGTTCACAAATGAGTAAGGCCAGGGATGTATTTGAACACTGCATAGGAATTTCTGGCACTCTGAAAGCTAACTGGCAGGCAGGCAAATTCCAACTGAGGTGTAGCTTGATTTCCTTTTATTCAAAAATATTTTTATTGATTTTCAAGCATTTCATACAATATATTTTGATTACATACAGGCCTCCTCCCCCATCTCCACTCCCATCAACTTCCCACCTCTGATGTCACGTTCTCTATTTTTTCCTTATATAAAGTCCTATGGAATCTCATCTATGTTCCTTAAATGCTCTTAAGGTTGGATCTATAACTTGGAATCTGGTAAGCGTATAAGGAAGCAGACCTCTAAAGAAAACTGACTCAACATCTCCTAGCAGCTATCGATTGTTCCTCAGTTAGGGCTGAGGCTTCTTGCCCAACCCACATCCATGCTGAAATTAATCTGACTTTAATGTCTCTATATTATACAACAAAGATGTTTGGTGTCTTCAGCAATAGGGTCTTTTATTTAGTTAAGTGAACAACCAAGAAAAATGTTCAGGTTGTACCAGTGGTAGAGTCCTTGCCTTGCCTGAGATATGAGTGGGAGCCCATTGTCAATCTCCAGTATTGTCAGAAAAATAAAAATAATCCATTGCCATTTTTTAAATTAAGTCATCCAGGCTCCTTATGAAGGAAGTGCTCTCATGGCCTAGTCAACTATAAAAACCACCATTTTAACACTGTTCCATGATGATTAAATATCATTATGAGTTTCAGAGGAGCACACACTACTACAGTGAGAGATGCTTATGGATAATGGGGCAAGAGAGTCAAATTTATACAGTTTACATGCAATACACACATTAAAAAAATATTCGTATTGGTGCTGGAGAGATGGTTCAGCTGTCAACTGCATTGGTGACTCTTGCAGAAGACCTGGGACTGAGTGTCAGCACACACATGGAGGTTAAAAACTGTCCGTATTTCCAGTTCCAAGGGATCCAACACCCTCTTCTGTCCTCTGCAGGTACTGCATGACATGGGTGCATTACACACATACAGGCATACCACTCATACCCATAATTAATTAATTAATCAAAAATAAAAATAAAAATTAGTTAATCAAAAAAAATTTAATATATTTTTATTAGTTCTCTGAGAATTTCCATCAATGTCTTGATCTTATCCAAAGCCCTTTCCCTCATCTTTATCCTATCTTAAATGCCCTTCTTCTGGGCTTTGTATCCTCTCTTATAATTTCTTTAAAGGCCTATGTATTCTCATTTGTGCTTACCAAAAGCTCTTGGATGTGGGTCCATTCCCTGAAGCCTGGTCAACCTACCAAAGGTCACAGCCTTAAAGCAAACCATGTCTCTATCTTCTTAAGAAGGCTTTCACTAAATGAACATCATATTAGCAAAGGGCCCAGTATAGTCAAACATAAAATTAGATCAGACTACCACTGATGAATTACATACACAATAATACAATTGCTCTTAACATTAGAAGTCTATTCCTGAGGACTTTAAAGGAAACCTGAATTTCTTTTTACCAAAATATTCTCTTTTTACTGGTCTTGTTATAAACTAGAATAGGTGAAAAATGTATACAGTGAATGACGTGGATGGGTGGCGTGTGGGTATATGTCAAATAACAAGAGATATTTCATTATGTCAACTCCAATATGAAACATTGGCTCTAATAACTAATGATAGTAAATAATGAAGGAAGATAAATTTCAAAATATTTGAGAACAAATTTAACTTTGTTGAAATTGAAAAATCAGGAAGAACCCAGTACAGGGATGGTTTTAGAAGCCCTTGTCAAGAAACTCCAATGGACTCTCTTATGAACATTTGAAAATTGCCCTGTTGACTTTTTTCTAGTTCCCTGTCTAGAACTTGTAATGCTAATTACTCTTGCCTTTACTTCTCCCTCACATCTCTCATTCCTGATTCAAGAACTTTCTTCTCCCCTTAGAGACAAAAGTTATGCAATTTGGGAGGCTTTTAGATAGACCTACTGAAGGGGTTCTCCAATTGCCTCACCCTGCATCCCTGTTCAGCATGGAAGAAGCCAGAGTGGTTGGCATCCCTATTCCCTATTGGCAATTTGGGTAACCCCTTCAGAGGATGGGGTGATAAGAATAGGAGGTAGGAATTGGATAGGCAGTTAGGT
>NW_008338715.1:6076454-6126861 GCF_000622305.1 Nannospalax galili | reverse complement strand
GAAGAAAGAGTACAGGAAGTTATCACAAAAAAAGTGATGGGGCGATATGGGAGGAGTTGGATGGGAGGCAGTGGGCATGAATTTGATCAAAACACCTTATATGCATGTATGAAATTCTCTATAAAGTTTTTGTAAAAATTTTTAAAAAAGGATAAAACAAAGCAGAAATAATGTAAGCAAAAGAAAAAAATAATAAAAAAGGAATTTATAAACTTCCTACTGAAGAAGAAAAATTGCATGTGTAAGTAAAAAATGTAATAACGACAGATGTTGGATAAGTAAGCACAAAATTTTCATTGTTTCCGTGGTTGTTATAATTTGCTTTCTATTGATGTGATAAAACACTCTGAGCAAAATCAACTTGGAGAAAAAGGATTTATTGCTTCTTACACTTGCAAGTGACTGTCCATCTTTGAAGGAAGTCAGACAGGAACTGAAGGACAGACCATGAAAGAAAGCTGCTTATTGGTTTGTTCCCAAGCCTATGCTCAACCAGCTTTCTTACATGACATAGGATCACCTATCCAGAGGTGGTACCATTCAGTGCGATGAGGCCTCTCATATCACTCAACAATCATGAAAATGCCCCAGAGACATACCAACAGGCCAATTCAATAGAAGGAATTAAAACATTAGGTTCATTCTATTCCTTGGTGTGTTAAGATTACAACCCAAATTAGCAGTGACAGTGATACATATTTTATATGTGTTAATTTAGTGATCTCGATTTTTTAAAATATTTTATTTATTATTTTTATTTTATGTGTATTAGTGTATTGCTTGCCTATAGGTAAGTGCACCTGTGTCGTGCAACGCCCGTGGAGGACAGAAGAGGCTGTCTGATCCCCTGGAACCAGAGTTACCGACAGTTGTTAGCCGCCATGTGGTTGCTGGGATTTGAACCTGGGTCTTCCGTAAGAACAGCCAGTGTTCTTAACCACTGAGCCATCTCTCTAGCCCCAGATCTCAATATATTCTTAAACTTAGGAATACCTTTTAAAAATCTTTTTGTCTTTTTGAGACAAGGTCTCCTTGTTAACCCTGGAGGCCTAGAATTCAGTATGTAGATCAGGCTGGCCTCAGTCTTACATAGATCCACCAGCCTCTGCCTCCTGAGTGCTGGGATTAAAGGTGTGTACCACCACGCCCTGCTTTCAGATTATTTTTTAAAGAATTATCATGGAAATAAAAGCCTTGACACATGACTAAAATACAAACAGTTATCAGAATGATGAAGATAAGAGAGCCAGAATCTCAGCAAATCCAACATCTCCCACCCACTCATCAAACATCTATTAAGACATTGCTGAGGTTCCTCAAGGAGAATCCTGTAGAAATTCTCTAATGTATATTCTAAATTTATTGACTTGACTTATATGCTCCATTCGTACTAGTCCAAAATTCCTTTTCTTAGCATTTTACAAAAAAACTAAAGGTAAAAAAAGAGCCAAGTGGTAATGAGTCTCACAAGTAGAAGAAACTCTCTGTAGTAGAATTCAGGTGCACTGATATCCCATCTGTTGAACTCTTCCATAATTTTATTTAAAAGAAATAGAATAAACAGTGTGCTTTCTTGATTAATAAAATACCTAGAGTTGTACAATTTATACTTTTGTCATCCTGGTAGCTCAGTAAATTAAGCATCAAGCAAATTATCAAAGTGTCATCAGGAAAAAATACTAGCTCAAATCCATTTTAAAAAGTTAAAAATTATTTTTAATATTTATCATTTGATTTTAAAATATTTGGGCAAATTTCTATTCCCATAGCTGCATGAAATATGAGGTGACATTGCTATGGTGGTAATTTATTTATTCAGAAAGTTATTTATAAAAAGAGCAATTCAATGATTTTCTCCCTTGAGAGCTTGCATAACAACCTCTGATACAATGAAAGCTAGTCCTCAGAAAGAAGGCTAAATTCCTCCAAGATATGTTGGAAGTGTGTGGTACCTTAAGCATTAGCATCTTAAGTTCAAGATCTGGCAGGCAAACAAGGGCAATGGCAACAGCTGTTGGTTGTTTTGGGAGTCTTTTGGATCTCATGACTGATAACTCCAAGGGAGGTTTCTCAGCCTGCACTGGGATATTTGTTCAGTCGTCATGACTCTTGGGAGAAGCATTATCATTGTAATTCCATTTAAACCTCTCTCTCTCTCTCTCTCTCTTGTGTGTGTGTGTCTCTCTCTCTCTCTCTCTCTCTCTCTCTCTCTCTCTCTCTCTCGTATATATGATGCATTTATATGATTATTTTATATCATTTATATCATATAAATGCACCTTATATGTAGCAGATAGAGAGTACCACAAACATCCACAAGTGGTCAAAATGAAGAAAATATGTTACCCTCGGGTGCCCAGCAACATTAGACACATCTAAAAAGCATCCCCTAAATGTGAAGATCAGGAAATGTGGAAGAAGAAGGCAGAAAGGTTTTAAGAGTCAAAGGACAAGGACACCTGTTTCTAGATAGAGTCTAGGTTCTTTCAAATATGACAAAGACGCTCCAAAAATGAAATCACAACAAGATGGTTGTTATGAAAAACCCTGCTTGTTAAAGACCACATTAGTAGACATGACAACATAGATGAAAGAAATGAAATTTCACAATGCTCTATCTCTAGATGAAAACCTACAGGCAATCAATGGCTAAGGAGAGGGAGAAAGAATCGTTTTACTCCAAGGAAGAGCTTTCTGATTGGTTATCCAATTCCACGTGGTCAGCACCAAACAAATGTAGACAAAAGTAACGCTAAATGGACTCAGTAAGGGGTGGATATACACACACATACATTGAAGGAGAGGTCATGAGCATTTGGGGAATGGTGGGAGATATGAAAGGAGTTGGAGGGAGAGAGACAGAGGTACATACATTAAATATAGAACTCATGTATGAGATTCTCAATAATTAAAAAAATAATTTGAAAGACAAAGTGTATTTATTTTTAGCTTCAAACTAAGCCAGTTATAGTCCTGACATCTCAAGCAATATAGGAAAGATGAATTTAAGATTTTAAAAAATCAGTATACTATATGAAAGTCTGAACACAGAGTAGAAATACAACAATGCTGAATGTTTGTATTTCAGTAACGTATTATTTTCTATTTGGAAGTATACATCTGACATATTATTATATGCTATTTAACACAGTGTCCTTACTCATTCTTGTTTGATACCATTCTGATAATGTGAAATTGATATTAGATGAATATCTTCAAGAATATTTTCTTTTTAATGCCTAGAGACTAATTCCCTATAGTAGAAAATTTAACTGAAGACTAGTTAGGAAATACAGCTTTAGAGACAGACCAGAAAAACATGGTTTTACTTTTATTTCTAAACTTTATACCTGTAACATAGCTCAAGGTAATTATTTGGGTGCGTGTGTGTGTGTGTGTGTGTGTGTGTGCGCGCGCGCACGCGCTCGTGCGTATTCATGTCATGTGTGTACATATGCACTAGAGTGCATCAAGGCCAAAATTAATATCGAGTGTCTTCCTCAGTTACTATATGCATCATTTTTGAGACAGGGCTTCTCACTGATTCTGTAGCTCACTGCTTCAGGTAGACTGACAATCCAGAAAGTCCCAGAGAATCCCCCATCCCTGCAGCACTGAGAAAACAAGAGTATACTGCCACACCAAAATTTTCATGTGGGTTCTGGGGATCCTAAAATGTTTTCATGCTTGCACACTATTATGTTAGCAACTGAGCCAACTCACCAACCCCTAATTTAACTAAATTCAATTGTGCTTTGAACCAGTATGAAACAATTGGCACAAGAATAGTTGAAAGTTACACAAAATTTAAATATACTCATCTTTATAATATGTATAGATCTATAATCACATGTATGAGTCATTTCTACATGTACATATACATTTCCTAGTTGAAGTATTATTTCTTCTATGTCTAAGCCAATTAGGTTAGAGTACAAGTTTATTAAATGAGGAGATATATTGAATCTGATTCCTTCAGGGTAATAATTAATGGTGTCATTCCCATTTCTACTACTTGATTCCTGAACAACGAATTTTGACTGTAGGAATAATATTGTATATTGGTTTTTATTCAATCCATGTTCACCTTTATAGAGAACTTTATCCCAGCTCTCTACTGCTATAACTGAGCTCACACATGGTCAATCCAACATTCTACCAAATCAGTTCCTTCAGGAGAAATTGACACATGGAAGCACCAGTGGCTTCTTCAATCATGAGCATGTTGTAACTCTTATCAAACTCTGAAGTGAATTTCCTGATGAAAACTTATACTGCATAGAACTCTATGAAAATCAGTAATTATGTGAATCTACAAATGGGAATTTGATTAAACACTATGTTCAAGAAAGGAAAATTCACATCCAGAATAAACATATTTTATGTCTGCCTTGAAATAGGATAGTACAGGTAATTAGCTAGCTTAACCAGCTGAATGAAAGCTACTTCTGGTTGTTCTTAATGATAAGTAAATAATAGAAGGAATTTTATAGGTCAGTAGTTTCATATAAGGTACTGGAGGATTGGTTAATTTGCTCAAACAATGAAGCCACATGTTTCTATGGCTATAGTTGAAGTTATCACTTAGGCAGAGTTTATGAGAATCCCCTTGCATGTTCAAAATCTATTTATACTTTCCAAAGTTTTCATGAATGTATATACAGTGGAAATGACAATATGCAACCTTCAAATTCTTGTTTGTATCATTTATTTTGAAATACTTCTACAAACATGTTAATACACAGGGTTTTCTCTTTTCACAGAGAGAGTTCCATTGACTTCAACTTGGTCTTTCACATCACAGGTTCGGGCAACAGTTTGGAGGTTCCTACAGCTTTTGAGTGTATTTATACACACACTGACTTCCAGAATTGGAAACATATACAAGATATGTTCTTGAACACCATGCCTTCTATCAGACATAGATAAGGCAAAGACCTACTGTTGTCCTGACTTTTATAAATTCCTCCTCATATTTGTGAGCCACAGCCTGCAATTTTAAATGCAAAAATATGCAGAGGAAATATCAATACATTTGACATATTTGACATGTTACAACTTTACTCTTTAATTTGTTATCCCGTACCATAGTATGAGTTCCTGGAAGTGTGCTCACATAAATTATGAGATTCCAAGAAGTCTTCGGGGAGTAGTATACTTTGTACCTTACCTTCAAGCCCCTGCTGAGAATTACCTAGTTATAAATGTAGAGGCAAAGACTAATGGTTGTTAGAGAATAAGAATTGAATCTGTAAAAGTAATTTTACATACCAACTGTTTCTTGGAAGGCTGTTGCAGTTTCCTAAAGCAATGCAGACTTAATTCTCTCAGATGCAGGCAGAAAGGCAAGTACTCCTGAGGGTTTTAAAGTGATACAGTTAAAATGGAAAGCTCATTCCTTCCTCTACTGCAAAGGGAAAGACATCCTCTATTGGCAAAAAAGACTCATGAGAATAAGGACTCAGTCATCCCAACTTCATCATTTTCTGAAATAGCTTCATTACAACTCAGAAATTTTCATATTTCTATAATCAGTTTTCAGACTTCAAATGCAAAAACTTTCCAAGATGTATGTTCTACTTGTGTCATAACTAAGATAGTCAACAAAATGGAATTCTGTTAAGTCTCCAGAAATCTCTATAACATAGCCACCAGAGAGAATGATCTGCTTTTTTGTAAGCTCACAGACGTCCTTAGCAAATTCATATGAGTTTGAACAGGTGAGGGCAGTGATAGTAATAAGGTTAAATTAAGACAGTGACTTTTACAGACTTTTACAGCAAACAGAGGAGCTTAGTGGATTAGTCCCATATGTCAGATCTGTATTTTATTTTATTTTATTTATTTAAATGGTCTTTTTGATACAGGGTCTCCCTGTAGCCCTAGCTGGCCTAGGTTCACTCTGGAGACTAAGCTGGCCTCGAACTCACGGAGATTGGCCTGCCTCTGCCTCCATAGTGCTGGATATTTTATAAGAATACTTACAAGAATGTTGGTAAGTAGAGAACCTTGCTTCCAAAATAAGTAATTTTTTTAGTAGCCACAGAAAAAAAGTAGCAAATGTAGACTGGGGAGATGTCATGAGCCATACTCTCAAAGCAGATGCTTTGAGAGCCTAGGGTGAAATGGGGGGGTAATCAAAAATGGGGATTATAGATGAACATTGAAGATTGGTAATCTATATTTGTCAAGTTTATTAGTCGGGGTTATCCAAAGAAACAGAACAGGCAGAATGAATATATATGTATAGAGATTTATCATCTTAGCTTATAGGATAGAGTCTGAGTAGTCCAATAATGGCTGCACCACACTGGAGAGGCTGAGAATCTGTAGTTGCCCAGTCCACAGGCTGGATGTCTCAGTAGTCCCAATCTGGTGCTGAAGGTCTGACGAATTTCAAAAGATCAGCTAGTCTTCAGTATACAGCAGCAAGACAAACTCACCAGTGAGAGAGAAGGCAAGCAGCAAGAAGCCAGGCATTCTCCTCTGCTGTGGCCTTTTATAAAGGCCACCATCCGAAGGTAACACCCACATTTAGGGAGTATCTTCCACCTTAGGTTGATCCAATTAAGAAGATCTCTCTCATCTCAGTTAATCCCAGATCCAGTCAAGTTGACACCCAGGATTAGCCATCACATCAAGTAAAGAATTTTATGACCAGCACTTTTTCCTTTTCTATTAGATACTAATTTTTTGTTAGATATGGTTTGGGAGGTGTATGAGTTTTATAAGACTTGAAAATAGAGATTAGAGCCCATTAATCATATCTGTCTACCAAGAGCATAAACTCTAATGAAGATGACATTTGTGTGCTCCCTTTAAATTACTCAAAGTCAGTCCAATAGCTCTGGAAAGTACTGAAAACTTTAATATGTTTCCTTAATTGTTTTAAATACAAAGACTGGACATGATGCTTTAGTATTGAGTATATAAATATATGCAACATATGAATATATGAATATATATGAATATATGAATATATAAATATATGCAACATATGAATATATGGAACAGAAGCTGTTTACGTTGTATCTGAAATAATTTTATAGACATCAATAGAAAAGACTCTAAAACATGATTAAAGCCCACTAAAATGAATTATCTGACATTTGAAGATCCAATTGAACTATGGAAAAAAAGGATAAAGCAGCAAGAAATGTTACTGGTCTCTTAGTTCATGTTTTCCTGACTCTGAAAATCTATCTGATAAATTTGTCTTGCAAGACATGTGACAAATACACTAATGAAATAATGTATACATTTTATATTAAAACAGCATTGATCATCTCAAATCCAAAGCTGTTGATGAATATATACGTATGTTGTAAATGTGAAATATTATCTGCTAAAGGCAAGGATTATAATTAGTTTGCCAACACCATTATAGTTTTCTTGCTTTGTTCAGTTTTGGACTATATATTGCACCAGCAAAGCAAAATGTCTTGTCCATGATTACTGTTCATAGAAAAAATATGTTATTTTAAGCTTCCCTGAAGGAAATAATGCACAATCAGAGCAGAAAGGGAACAAAAAGAAAACCGAAAATATATTGACTAACATCTAAGGAAAATGAGTAACAAAATAATTTTTCCACATGTATCTTAAAATTTCATTCCATTCTTGAGGTCATCTTAAATCCCAGATTTATATGGAGAAGTATATTTGTTTAATTTCATGAAGTGTCAAAATGTATTCATTTACAGTGTTAGGGTCCGTGACTCGATGGGTCCCCTCCAGATAACAAATACACGGGATTGGAGATGTAAAAATCAAGCAGAGTCTTTACTTTTCCAGCTAGCTGGGGTCGACCGGCTTCCCAAGTCATGCAAGTCTGGTCAGAACGATCGACCCCCATTCAGTTTTAGGTACAGATTATATAGGCTCACATAGTCATTACACAAAAAGCATTCCTCAGCATACACTTTGATCAAACATCTTCTAAAAGCTATAGTTTCGGTTAAACATCTTTTCCAGGAAGACTATATCTGGTGTAAGCCTGGTGCAACTTCCCTCTCTTTGTTCCTTATCGGTTATCTGGTATGTGCAAACAGGCCTACAGGACACATTGTAAATCAACTGAGTCTGGGGTCCAGGGTCCAGGAAGGAGGTTTACAGCACTTCAATTCTTAGCATTTCAACTAGGTTAATCATCCATGTGTGGTAGATACAATCAGGCAGAACAGGCAAGCTTAGCAAGTAAATCTAAATCAACATTTTAAACAGAGTTTTCTATCAAAATGCAGAGTTCTTACAGCATTCATCAAGGTATTTCATTTTTTTTCCAACAACAGTCCCTACCTGTGGCTATTATTCTTGTGATTGTATCATTTTTATAGACTAAAAGGTCAGAATTTGCTTGTATTTTCAAAAAGAGAATCATATCACAAATTGCCTTAGTTGAATGTGTACTGGAAGATTCTAGGCATAGCAATATTTCTTGTTTATTTGCTTTTTGTATTTCAAACACAGACATGATAACATAAACATGAGTTAGAATCATTAAGGTTAATTTAGATACTCTTCAATATCAACAAAAGGTTGACTATTTAGGTTACTGATGTTTTATGTACTGTGTTTATATACCAACCAACTGTATCCAAGAATATTAGAATAAGTTCTTCTCTGTTCCATAAAGATGCTTCTTTCATGAGTGATGAGAGGTATAATTGTCTGTAAATAAAAGGATACATATTTAGAACATCTTAAGAAATTAACGTCTCTCTAGGAATATGACAGACACGGGCTTTTCTCCAGGATCTGTAACCTCTGCAGCCATATGTATTTTGCTATGTTTACAGTTCTACATGAGTTCCCTCTCACTGACTGGGCTTTATTTGCAAGTAGACAGCTTTCTATTACCCCCAAGATAAAAGTTTCACAACTGTACCAATAGAGATAGTTTGCTTTGTCAGTCTTTGTTGTAGTTTACAGTTGGGTTGGACCATTGATTTTTTTTTTCTCCCTTAGCAGCTTGCATAGTATCCCCTGATGCCATACTATGAGGGCTAGTCTTCAGGAAGGAGAATTCCAGGTCAGTTCCAGTTTCAGTTCTCCAAACTCTGTGTCCAAAGTATGTATTCAGAAATAGGTCTGATCTTCAAATTCTGGGAAGAAATCAAGGACTGTGTTATTTTGGGAGTCTCTATAACTATCTTGAAAACAATTCGAAGGGAGGTTTCTCCTGTCTAGCAATATATTTCATAATATATAGAGCTTTAATTATACACATACACTCATATACATATATATATATGTATACTTATATACATATAAATATATAATGTGTATTTTTCAGTAGGGTTTGAACTAATATATTTCCCTCTGTTTTTTTCTTTACACTAAGCATTGTTAATCTCTTCTCTTCTCTTCTCTCTCTCTCTCTCTCTCTCTCTCTCTCTCTCTTTCTGTCTAACCTCTCTCCTCTGTAACCCTTCTTCCTCCCTTCTCAGTTAAACACCCCCATTTTGGCCATCTGCCCCTTGGTAACACCTGTCTCTTACTATTCCTTTTTTCTGGCTTCTCCTTTTCCTTCATTTCAGTGGATCTTTTACATTTTCCTGGACCCTGCAATTACATCAGGATATGTACTCACATCTAAGGATTTGGAGCTAAGATCCACAAATGATAAACCATATATGTTACTTGTCTTTTCTCAATCTGTGTTGCTTCACTTAGTATAACGGTTTTTAGTTCCATCTATTTACATGAAAATTTCATGATTTGAGCTTTCTTTACTGCTGAGTACAACTCCATTATGAAAATATATCACATTTTTGTTATCTATTCATCAGTGGAAGGATACTTAGGTTGTTTCCATTTCTTAGCTATTGTGAAAAGAACAGCAACAAACATAGATGCACAAGTATCTCTGCAGTAGGGTGAGTTCTTTGGGTGTATGCCAAAGAGTGATATAACTTGATCATATGGTAGATTTAGTTCGTTTTTTTTTTTTAAATAAAAATATTATGTGGGTGAATGCATTGCCCGCATGCATGTAAGTGTATCCATGATGTGCAAAGCCCATGGAGTTCAGATGAGGGTGTCTGAACAAATGGAATTGGAATTAAGGATAGTTATTAGCAGCTATGTGGATGGTGGGAATCGAATCCAAGTCCTTTGCAAGAGCAGTCAGCCTTCTTTCTAGTCTTTTTTTTTACGAGTTCTCTGCACTGCTTTCCATAGTGGTTACATCAATTTAAAATCCCACCAACAGTGAATGAACATTTCCCTTTTCTTGCATTTTCATACATATTTGGTGTCATTGGTTCTCTTTGTTTTTAAATTTTTACTTTCAGTTTATTTACTTATGTATGTGAGTGTTATGCCTGCATGTATATAAGTGCACCCATCTCCTGTAGTGCTCCTGGAGGTGAGAAATTGGTGCCAGATTCTGTGGAACTGGAGTTATGGCCAATTGTTAGCTGCCTTAAGGATGCTGGGAATCAAACCTCTGTCTTAGCAAGAGCAGCCAGTGTTCTTTACTGCTGAGGCACCTCTCCAGCACCTCATTTGTTCCCTTGATCTTAGCCATTTTGATTGGGTAAGATGAAATCTTAAAGTGGTTTTGATTTGCATTTTCCTGATTATTAAAGATGGTGAACACTTTTTATGGTGTTTATTAGTCATTTTTATTCCTTTTGAGACCTCTTTGTTCAGATCCAGATACCATCTTTTAACTGGTCATTTGTTTTGTAATCCTTTTTTTTTGGAGTTCTTTGTATATTTTGAATCTTAATCCTGTCAGATATGTAGCTGGTGAAGTTTTTCTCCCACTCTGTGGGCTTCCTCTTCAGTCAACTTGTTATCTCTTTTGATGTACCGAAGCTTTTTTTAATTTGATGAGGCCCCACTTTTTGATTATTGACCATAATTCCTGAGCAACTGATGTCTAACTTAGAAAATCTTTTCCCAAGCCTACGTCTTGCAGGATACTGTTTATGTTTTCTTCTGACAGTTTCTGTACTTCACGTTTCACTTCCAGGTCTGTGATCCATCTAGAGTTGACTTTTGTGTAGGGCTGTAGATAAAAATCTAATTTCATTCTTCTACACAGGTGATGCACGCCTTTAATCCTAGCACTTGGGAGGCAGAGGCAGGCGGATCTCTGAGTCAAGGCCAGCCTGGTCTACATAGTGAGTTCCAGGACACCTGGGGCTAGAGGGAGACCCTGTCTCAATAAGACCAAAAAAAAAAAAAAAAGATTATTCTAGTCCTCCACAACTGGTCAAATGCAGAAAAAAAGAGTCTGTGTCTCTCAGTTGCTCACCCCTAAATGACACATCTACAGTGAAACTAAACTCAGCTCTACAACTAAAGCTCAGGGAACTTAGCCAGAACAGAGGAAATATTAATGCATCCCTCAATTCTCAGCAGTGAAGCTCCTTCATGCAACAGATGGTGATTAGTGCAGAAAGTCACAATTGGTCAAAATACAAAGAATAAGAGACTATAGACTTCATGTCCTTAGATAGGATGCTTATATTAAACCTCTACAACCTTGGGCTTAGGTACCAATGCAAAAGAGTGAGTAGAAAAAATGTAAGAGCCAGAGGTGGCGAATGGCCATAAGGAAGTAGTTTTCCAGGGGACTGAGAACTTGCTCATAAAAACTTACAGCAATGGTCACAGCATACACAATACCCATGCATACTCAAACCTGACAGAAAATAAAAGTCTGAAACTGGGGAAACTGGTAAGAAGCCCCAGTCTTAAGTGAGGAACGCTGGGAAGCTGATCACTTCTGGGTGACAGGAAGTTAGTCTTCTTTAAGGGAGTGATTACCCAGGCTGAACAGGTTCCAGTGAATTAACTCATACCAAAGAACATCTGGGGATGCAAATTTGACCTGATAGGTCTTAACATATATGACAGAATACATGAAATCCAGTTGGGGAGCTATGGGAGACGGTGCAGATAAGAGAGGAGTCTAAATGTGATTAAGATGTATTGTATGAAATGCATAAAAGTCAACAAAATTTTATATTGTTAATAAAAAGAAAATGTTCTCAGTATACTGAAACTTAATTACATGCACACTCACACACACACACACACACACACACACACACACACACATTTTACCAGTTGCTTGTATTGTTTCATTTCTTTTCTCTTTTTTCGGTTACTAGTTGATTAAACAAGGTGAAAATCTTGCTTTTGTTGTGCTATATACTGACTACTGACATGCCCTCAGAATTTTATGTAAAAATTTAGAATACACAAGCAAATCATGTGTATCTCAATGGGAGTATGTGTCTTAACTATGGGCATGGACCCAGTGTTGAATGTCTAACACCAAAATATACATGCAAAAATTAAAATAGAAACAAGAAAATCAACAACCAAAAGTCCTTGGAGCGCTCCCTTGCTTCATCCACCATGTAAAGGTAAAGATGATGACCTATAAATGAGAAGTTCACCCTTGTTGAATTGGCCAGAACCTCAACCTTGGCTGTTCAGATCCAGAACCATCAGAATTAAATTTCTGGTATTTGTCACCTATTTTATAGTGTTTTGATATAACGCCATTGATTGTACAATACATGATAAGGGTCACTCTAATTCTCTTTTCCTCTTCAAATTCTTACTTTGAAATAAAAAAAAAATCTCAGAAAGTTGCCAGAAATGTAGAGAGTTCTCATATACTTTTCCAATGTTAGGAATTTTGAATATTCTTGTACCTTATTAAAACTAAAAAATTGATGTTTGTCCATAGGCAGTACTTACTGTGCCTGATTCTCATGCTCTCATGTATGCATATGTGTTGCTGGATGTAATTTTATTATGTTCTGGGTTTTCTGTCATGATCACTGTGATCATGACACAAAACTGTTCTATGAGTTAAGGGTTTCAAACTATGCATTATAAAAGCTTTTGTGGGCTGGGCGTGGTGGCACATGGCTTTAATCCCAGCACTCAGGAGGCAGAGGCAGGCAGCACTCTTTGAATTCGAGACCAGCCTGGTCTCCATGGTGAATCCAGGATAGCTGGGACTACAGGGTACAGGGAGACCCTGTCTCAAAAAGACCAAAAAAAAAAAAAAAAAGGTTTTGTGCTATAAACTGTGCATCTTTATTATCCAAAGAGTAAATATATGAATGGATATTTTGCTAAGTAACTATAACTATGGTAGTATTTGACTTTGTAGCACATGTTTCCCTATATGGTAACTATATATAACTTCTTGGGTATTTGCAAGCTCATTTCTAATATCTCCTGGTGTCTTTAAACATAAATAGTCTCAATCCTGTGTGTTATTTTTTAATGAAATGATATTATGTTAGCACATATAGTATAGATGAAATTAGTTAGTTAATCTGTTTCAAAATGGTAGTCCAAAGATAAGGAAGGGTTGCTTTAGTACTATATATCTATATACATATATACTCGGTTCCTTTCCTGTTTTATTCATCATCAATTTCTTATCATAATTTAAAAATATTTTATAAAAGGGATATATATATATATTTATAATTTCATTCCAAATTAAATGCTTTCTGAAAATAATGAAAATGTGTATAAGGTGTATAAGGTATGGCTTCAATATGATGTGTGACTTTTCAATATATCAATACAAGCTATGGTTTCTCACAGAATTAAAGCAATTTTGAGTTTAGCTGAATCCTGGACTTACTCAAACTCATTTCATTTTCATTTTCTATTATAAAATCTGAGCACTTTTAAAGAATATTTTACCCATGAGTACTTCATTTCTTATAAATACTGCATGGTGGTAAAGGGTGCACATGCCCTCTAACCATGAGCCATTCTTAATAGAGCTTATGTAGACACTATTTCTAGTATCTAAAAGTGAATACAATAATTATCAGAAAAATTTAAACTTTGGTTTTCAAGTGGGTGGTAAATCTGTATGCTACATAGCATAAAAATCAAATAGAAATTATTACTTGTCGGGATCTGAGAAATTAGTAGATTAGCAATGCATTCAATATCTAATTGGCAAAATTCTCATTCAATATCATGTTCTGAAACTTGTGCTATTTTTCAAACAAAATTTACTCATATAGTTGTTAATACTATAAAATATGGAAGCACTTAACCACTTTCCTTTGTCTTATGCTTTCTGATTTTTGAGTGATAAAATCATATGGGTCTGTTGTTAAATAACATCTAGAAGGACTTGGTATACCAATAATACACACTCACACACTTGCCTGAGAACTTTCCAACATGAATACCTGATTCATGGTAACATCTGTGACTTTTAGAGAGCAAGCCAATACAGCTGTGTTCTTCAGTATCAAACTCACAGCTTTCCTTAAATAAATTTAGTAATACTAATATCATGCATGGATAAAGTACTTTCATCACCCTGTAAATATTTAGACTACATGTCAAGTAGTTTCATAAGTTTGAAGAAAATATAATATCCAACATTTACTCTCAGTTATTAAACTATATTTTCCATACCGTGGTGTTTCTTATGACTCTTTTCCTACTGACTGAGATATCTAGTCCTTTTCGTCCTTTGATTAAGCTACTGTCACATAATGCAGATAAGTCTGCCATAATTTGCTTCCATGCTACTGCACTTTACTTTATCAAATTTTCAGTGTGCTCCTAAATGCAGGTGCCAGTTTTTAGAAAATTATGGTTGTTTCCAATGCTTTTATTTTATATTGTGGATAATTCAAAAGGACACAGCTCAGTAAAGAATTACAGTGTCATGTAATTTATTGTTTAATTGATCTTCAACTTGGGCTCTGTGGTAATACAAAATAAAAGAAAACATAGTAAACAAAAAAGCACACCGTATCTTCATGCTGATTTATAGTTATGTGTATTTCTGGAAATTTTAATTTTCAGTGTCAACTAATCTATTCACTTTTTTATCACCTTCACCTATAATGCTCATCTAATTATATAAGCAGAGTAGATTTACAATGGCTGATCAAAATTTGTATCACCACTAAATGAACAACTGAAATGACATAAAAATATCAAGTAACCTCTTGGACTACACCATGAGGTAAACAGCTTTTCCTCTACCATGATGTTCCATCACAAAAGGCTCTGGGATCAGAAACATGAAGCTAGAACCAACCAACCTTGGATGCAAGCTTCTGAAACTGTTCCTACTCTTCAGATTTTTAGTCACGAGCCAAGTGTAAGTAAGACATCTGCAACATCTGAGGAGGAGTCTATGACCAGCAACAATTCAGCCCGCCTCTCCCATGCCATGATCACATCAATCTGACTACAAAGATGATGTAGGTCCTGCATCTGAAGCAAATTTTCATTCTTCACACTCCTCCTGGCTATTTATTCCTCCACTTAAACGCTGTGATCATTTTATCCTAAATACACTAAAGCAAAGTAACTTTAAACTAACATACACACACACACACACACACACACACACACACACACACACACACACACAAAAGCCCAAAATATCAAGTAAGTAATGATACCATACTTGAGGCATCAGCAATAACTCACTTAATTTTCACAGTATCTGTGGAAAGGTTCCTGATACGGTAGCCCACGTTTGGGGATGGGAACACAAAGCTTCATATTCTAAATAACTGTGTACTATAACACACTGACTGCTTGTTGTACTGATGACCAACAATCTGTGCTATCTTAGCCAATGCTCCTCCCCAATTTAAAGTACAAGGGGGCCATAATGGCACTATTACACCTAGTGAAAATGCTTATAAATATATGCTATGCTAACTCATAAAATAGATGGGTTCATTTCAGAAGACACATATTAAAATTAGATATATTATATAACTTTCTCACTGCTTTCAAATTTGATAGTCATTTAGTCTTTGCTTCAGTACCCCAATAGCCAAGTGCCCCTTTCTCTGCACTGCTGATTATTTCATTATTCGTCATTCATGTCTGGAAATACAGTCATTGATTCAACATTAAATTTTGGAGAACTTTTATGTGAAGGGTACTATGACAAATACTAGAGGTGTTAAAACTTGAATGTATGGTCAACTTTTTTAAATGAGTTGGGCGTAGTGGTACATGCCTTTAATCCCAGGACTTCAGTGACAGAAGCAGGAGGATCTGTGTGAAATCTATGGCAGCCTGGTTTGTTTAGTCAGTTCTGTGACAACTTAGGCTACAAAGAGATGCTGTCATGAAAACAAACAAACAAACAAAACTTAAAGTTCTATTATAATATGGGCTTGATGGCACAGGCCTTTAATCCCAACACTGTGGAGGCAGAAGCAGCACATCTCTGTGAGAGTGAGGCCAGCCTGGTCTACACTGTGAGTTCTAGGCTGCCTGTGGCTTGGGAGGCCCTGTCAAAAAAACAGTCATCCCTCCCCCCGCAAAAAAATCTATTATAGGATTTTTTTTTTCACTATTCTGAATCAAAATTTGCTTTCTAATCATTTTGATATATCAAAGCTTATGATGGTTTTGAGAGCAAAGGATAAGAAGGATACTGTCTGGGCCTTGCATGTGATGGTCTCCAATTACAGGAACTCAGGCAACCCTTCTTAATCTTACTTTTAGAAAGGTGAGTAATTTTTTAATTACTTTCAATCTTTTCATCCCTTACCATTCTCGTTTCTCTCACTTTTATAGAGTGGATTATTTAAAGATGCAAAATTTCAAACAAAAATAGCAAACTATGTATTGATAATATTTGATATAATGAGAAATGCACTCCCTTCAATCTCACCTTCATAGTTTCAAATAGTTTAGGGCATATTAAATTTTTAACATTTATATTACATCCTGAACCCAAGTTCAACTGTTAGGCAGCTACAAGCATATCTTTTTCTCTTGAATTCATACTAATTTGACAACCTGAAATTTATGTAAAATTTTGAATGTTCTCTTCTACTTATAATTATACATTATCTGTTATCTTAAAGTTTTATATAATTATCTAATAAATATGTGGGCTTAATTTGCATTTAGATTCTTTTAATTAAACATTACTAGGTAACTTTTTAGTCTAATGAATACCTCTAAAATAATTTCAGATATAAGAACATATGAACTTGTGAACAAATTTAAAATAATTTAGAATTCTCAATTTATTCCTAATTATAATTACAACCAGTCAAATGTAGACTAAAATAGGTGAATTTTTTTTAATGTTCACTTTTTTAAAGAAAATCATTTTGAATTGCTTTGATAATTCATATCAATATAACTAATGTGTCTGAGCAATAAAGGTAGGTTTTGATGGCATGAATGGAATCAAACTCAGAAGAAAGAATCAAAAGAAATTTGGGTTATATAAATTATTGCTTTTATGGGTCTCAACACACAATTTAATCAAAAGTTCCAGTTCCAGCTGAAGATTTCAAAAAAATTCAAAACCATTCTTCTTTTCCAGTTTAACTTCCACTGTGTTTTGGGAACATGTTTTAAGCATAAACATGTCCCAAATTTGTCAAATAAGGTCTGTATTACAGATTTGTGTGTATTTTTAGTTGTTTCAGGATAATCATGTATTCTCAGTAATTACTTAGGTCCATGTCTATTTGAAACTATAGGCCAGAGCTTCAATCTCAGTGCTCTACTGGAAAAATATGTGTGCTAATAAAAAGAATACTTGTAAACATCTGAAAATAAGAACTTCACAGCCTAGTGTGGTAGCACAGGCCTCTAACCCCAGTACTTGTACTTGGGAGGCTGAGGTTGGAGGATTTCTCTGAGATTGAGACCAGCCTGAGCTATACAGTAAGTTCCATCCAGCTGGGGCTATAGGGAGATACTGTCTCAAAAAACAAAACAAAACCAAAAGGAAGAACTTCCTGATACTATCTTTTGGTATATGGTACCCAAATCATGTTTTGTGACAACTTCTTCCAAGTAGTTCCTTGGTAAATATTTCAAAATAATTAGTACTTTTTTTAAACATGTATTTTTTTTCAAGTTTGTATGGAGATGGTTAAGGTGGTATATTAAAACCTGTGTCTCCAATTATTTCTTCCTGAAATAGATTAAGATTTTTCCAAAAAAAAAGTAGGAAGTAATCAAAGGGGTCATATTTGATTGGGGATATCTTGTGTCAGGATTCAGACTCATTAGAAGGTGAATCCCAATTATAAACATAGGTCATTTGGAGATAAACATCTAGAAGTCCAAATGGCTAAAGAAGTGACTGGTTTGAAGATTGGATGTCCCAGTTGATGGTGTCTTACTAGCTTTACTCCCCAATAGCATTCAATATATCCTTAGTTTGTTCAGAGGAAATATATGTCTAAATATGTTTTGTGACACTCAAAAGATAATTGTTTCTGTTACAGAAATCTATAGAATGCATAAGAATATTTCATTCTTATATCAGGTGGATGTTGTCTAAGTACCAATGTCTATGGCAAACACTCAGAGCAGTAAATAAATCCTTAAACCCTACCAACCAAATGATATATATAATATACTATATATATATATATGTATTAAACTAATAAATGCCAATACAAGTTTGTGTTTTAAGAACATGCACTTCTAAATGGAGGGATGATTGCAGTGAGAGTATTTCTCACTGTCTAATGGCTTTCCAAGGATTTCAAAGATGAAATTATTGTGGATTAGACTTCCTGAAATTTTATTGACACAATATTCACTTGAAATGTGTCATCATTTTATCCCTCTTCTATTTTTCCTTGGAGGTCCTATGTATCAAATAGTAGGTTATTTTACTTTGTTTAGGCTCCCCAAAAGATTTTTTTCTTTTTTCACTTTAAATTTCCTCAGAAGCACATGATCAACTTTCTTCTTTCAGGGAGAGAAGCTTCCAGAAAACATACCCAACCTGCTCTGTGTCTATCCTGATGTCTCTCAATAGTGTTTGCTGTTGTCTTTGAACTTTCCAGCAGCTATCAAGGACTTTGCCCACAGAAGGCCACAGATCTCTAGCTCTTAAATGTTCTTCAGGAGCTCCTGCTGACTGTCTCTAGAGGGCAAAGTGACAGCATCCATTGGTCACTGTTAGCTGCAAGGTTCTTTGAAAATGAACATTTAAGGAACACCTTCAAATTACTTTTTTCCTACATCAGGAAACATGTCTGCTTCAACCGCTGTTTTTCTTATAGATCCTTCAGAGGAATTTTTTTTTCTGTAACATTTCAAGAACATGAAATATAATACGGCATATCTGTTAAATACTTAGTGATCACACATCTAGTACACGTATCAACACATTTTACTTCGGTGTTGTTCAACTAGAAATTTAGCCCATTTATGAACTTTAGAAAGAAGCAGTTGTATAGTAAATAGAAAAAAACTGTACTCAGCTTCCTCATTTTTCATAGGATGTCACTGAAAGACACTGAAGCTTAAAGTTAACATCAAAATTCACTAGAGTATATGAAATAGAAAAATATAAACCTCTAAACAGTTGGTAGACTGTCGTAGAAACTTAGGAAAGTATGGTTTTGTGATTTGCCTTTTTTGAATTTTCAGTTCTAACCAAGCAAAGCAGAATAGAATATAAAGTGAGCATAGGACATCTCAAGTACACAGGAAAGAATTCTACAATTTCACTCTTATGATTTCAATTTCTTGGGTCTGTAGAGTTTTCAATATAGTGATGCTAAGCCATACTTTTTTGGTGTTTAACAATCCAAAACATTCTTTCTAAGTGAATTTGAAAGCTGCATTAACTCAGTGGAGTAATTTCCACAAAGGTACACCAGTAGTATGAAAGATAATATAAATTATCTATACATTTCACTTTCTTCGATTTGAAAGCACTAGGCCATTGTGTCTTGTAACTGTTAGATATTCCGTTATGTAAAAGTGTTCTAGGTGTTTTCCTATTTATTGCAGCTCTGTAAAAGCTTCAAGAAGTGAGTCTTAGATAGACTCAGTCATAATATCTTAGATAGATATTCTCCAGCACAGTAATTTCAACAAAGTTCATCTAATATAATTTGCAAAATTTGATTCCCAACTTCAATCTTCAGAATATTTTACTTAATCAAAATATTCTAACTATGTATTTTCTAGCACAAGTTTTGGAACACATATACCAAAGTCTGGCAATACAATATATAATTCTTTATCAATATTTTACCCTTATAATCTGTGGAAAATGCATCTTGATCTGTCCAGCCTCATGGAAGAGTATTATACATCAGAACATAGTCCAAGATAAACATTCAAAATTCAGTGAATGGTGTTTACTTTGTGTCATGGTGAAGAAAAAGGAAGAGGATGAGGAGAAGATGAGAGGGAAAGAGTAGTCAAACCATCCTAAGTCAAGTACCACCTGCATTCCCATGATCTGTAGTGACAGACCCTGAAAGATTCCCTTGCTCCATGTGTGTGGCCTGTGTCTATCTCACAGCAGGCATATTGAATACATGGTACATTTCCTTGATTCTGTCCATGAGACAGCAAACTTTTTGAAAGCAGGGACATTTTGCATCATTATTCTCTAATATCTCTTAGTACATCATTAGATGTATCTCTAATACATCTTAGTAAAATTTAAAACCACCATTTCCCACTCCTCCATAGCTCCCCCCCAGAATTCAGGTATTCTGTCATACCTGACACATACTAAAGTCCTTTTGCTGACACATACTAAAAGATTAAGGAGTTTTGTTCATGATCCAAAAGATGAAAAAGGAATGGATAATTACTCATTTCCAAATTATTTGTATGATAGAGTAATAGTAAAACTATAATTCATATTTAATTCTGTATAATATATGCATAGTGAATACTTGATTTTTTTCATTTGGATTAAACAGACTGACTTTTTTACTTTTATTAAATATGTAGCTATATTTAACCACATTCATAATTTAAGATGCTATTATAATGAGTCTACAAAAAGACATTTTTGAAAATAAATTTTATTATTGAGCTTAATTTCCAAAATATTAAGTTGCTACATATTAACAAAGCATACCTCTTTAAAATAACTCATGTAACCTCAAATATAATACTGTGTCCAAACAAATATAAATATTATTTTGGCTCACAGAATCCACAACTCTGAATCTTTATACATTCTTTTGTATACAAATCAAAAATTGTTTAGGAGTACTTCCACTTGACTTGCAGCCGTGAAGTCCTGAGACTCACTTCAACTCTCACTTGACAAGTTAATTCATCCAGTCTATCAGGATTGGTTATCTGGATTTGGTCTGTGAAGATGATAAGCATTCAGAAGAAACCCATCAAATGTTTAATTATGATCTTTTCCCAAGCAGATAGCAGAAAGCACAACTTCTGATGGCAAAGCCAAGACTAATCTCTTCAGTTTGTTTTGTGACTTTTATGGTAAGTACACAGTTCAGAATCATGAACTGCAATCACTTGTGTTTGTGCTATACATCACAATGGAAAAGATTTTAAAGATTTTTACTGACTTGAATTGCTGTGACATACTTGAAGATTGAGGCCAGGTATTTTGTGGACTGTCCTCCAGTTTGAGTTTTCCTGGGCTCCCCTGTTCAGATGCTTCATGTTTTTGGCTGGAATGCACTTCTATTTTCACACAGCAATTGGCACGGATTGAATGTCCCCATTACTGATTATATCCCTTTAGAATATCTTTTTTATTTCTGTCAGGCTTCTGTATTTTTAATGACTTCTTGCCCTTTGTAATTTGCAAGGACTTTGTGATAAAGATTAGAAACTATGTGTTTGGTTCATCATCATAATTTAAACTTATTTGACTGTATTATTTATAACTACATGGAATTATTGAATCATTATTTTTGTTTTCAAAATAGTAGTGTGAAGTTGTTTTATTGAATGTTTGTGGATTTCATACAGTACATCTTAGTCATATTTAGACCCTCCCCCCATCTGAACCTTTTCCAAGTTCACTACTGGGTTTCATTTTTGTGTACTAAATGTCACTTGGTATGGGTCTGGAGCCTAGTGACTGGTGCCATCAAGCTATCTATTGTCACTCCCCTAAAGAAAACTAACTCTCTCTAGCACTCTTTTGCACTTTTTATTGAAAGTATTTCCTTTTTTTTTTTTTTTTTCTTTTTGAGGCAGGGTCTCTTTGTAGCCCCAGCTGTCCTGGAACTCACTATGTAGACCAGGCTGGCCTTGAACTCACAGAGATCCACCTGCCTCTGCCTCTCAAGTGCTGGGATTAAAGGCATGTGCCACCATGCTTTCTTCATCCCTCATTCATATATTTGATCTTGTAATAGGGTCCCAAAGGTAACCCATGTTGCATTAGTATTTTTTAAAAATCTACCTTTATTCTTGACTGAATGTCCCAGTTCTTCTACTTGTCTCCATCTCCAACAATGTTGCTTCCCCATGATCCATTCTGTGCATTACGTTTGAAGATGACATGCCTATTGATTTTTCTTGTATCTTATAGCATGTAGAGCTATATTTCAATGTAATAATATTAAACTAAAATACTACTTTACTTTAAAATCAGGAAAGAAAAACAACTCTACGTCTCCCAGTAGTCATCTGTTGCCAATAGTCTCTCAGCTAATGTTAGGGCTTCTTCCCAAACTCCCCAGTTCTATGCTGGGTTTCTGTCTGTTTTGACCTTGATTTGCCTTGCACATGCTGCTATCACTGCTGTAAGTTCATATGAGCAACTCCGCAGCTGCCTGGAAAACTCTAGTTCCTTCTGGTCATCCACCACTCCTGGCTCTTACAGTTTTCTATCCTCTTCTTTCTCTCTGCAGTGGTCCCTAATTCCAGTGAGGCAGATGTTTGTTATAGGTATTCCACGGAGGGACAAGTAGTAGTGGAAAAACCAACAGCAGTCTAATTGGAATCATGACTCACTCAATGGGTGACAACTCAGTACATCTGGGTAGGTAAACTGAATTTAAAAAAAAAAAAAAAACATGTTTTGACATATACTTAGGAAAATTTAATTTCTCACTGGATTCCAAGTATAGCTCTCACCACTCTCAAAAAAGTATTTTGCAACAGATGGAGACTATAGCAGACTTCTGCAAGTGGTCAAATGCAGAGAATAGGTTTCTATGAGAAACCCCGTCCTAAATCACACATATTCAACGCAGCCTCTATATCTATGGCTCAGAGAACATAGTAGAATAGGGGACAGAGACAATATTAATGCATCTTGGACTCTCATTAATGAGGCTTCCTCATGCAACAGAGGGTGATTAACCCAGAAAGCCACAACTAGCTAAAATGCAGAGAATAAGAGACTGTGAAGTCCTTGTCTGTGGTAGGACACCTATGAATCTTATTTTATCTGATTGAATATTATATATATATTATTCAATTTGAATATATATATTTATAATTTCTGGCTCTTCAGTTCCTGAACTATAACACCTATTTCTTTAGACTTCATTTTAATCTCTATCTAACACTACCAGCCAACATGTCTTCTTGCACAATATGAACTATCTGAATTGATGTTTTCCGTTAAGACATTGAATATTCTTTAACAGCCCAAACTAAACTTCCCCCACACTTTATGAGAGCTCTCATTACTCTTCTGCAATTCTGGAGCAGCATCTCCTGAGATGGGGTCTATTCCAACCCCATCCAGACTCACCCACCACATTGTACAGAACATATCACACTTAGTTTCTAATTGCAAACTCTGGGACCCATTCAGATTCCCTCTAGAGTCCAACAATCCCAACCAGTTCCCTTTAACTGGCAAAGTTCTGACACATTTAAATTTAACACCCCGTGGGCTCCTCCCTGTATGATCACACTTGCTATTCACTATGGACTCATGCCCCTGGTCCAGGAGGTCCACTCCCCTTACACCCAATCTTACTCCACAATTCAAACATTTGTGCTGAGGAGTGAGATGTGAATGCTCCTCCACAGAGAGCCTCCACTATTCCCAATATGTTGTTACCTATGAACTGTTGTCATTACCAAATGTGTGTCCTGATGCCAGAAACAGACTGTGGCCAACCTGAAAACTTGCTGTTTTTTTCAATCCTGCTTAAGCTCTGATGCTCAATTCTGACCCAGCACTGTTCCCATACCCTAGTGCTCCTTATCACTAATACCTTGCATAGCTCTATGTCTTTTCATTTTATTAAATTTTGTTTAATTTCATTCATTTATTTTTGTAAATTTTCAATTTAAATTTTGTGTATTTCATACAGAATGTCTGAATCAATCTTAATCATCTTTTTACCCCTTTCCTCATTGGCGCCCTCCCCCAACTCCCGACTGGAACGCATACATTCTGTCATGTGTTAAGGCCTGTCATGTCAAGTTAGTATCCCCAGATGACACTCAGTGCAAGTTCATCCACTGGGGTCTCGCCAGCCTATTTAGAGTCCCCCACCCCCCCTCTTCCTCTCCCAGGAGTAATCAGCTGCTAATAATTCTTCGACTAATATTGGAGCCTGCTGCCCATTTCCTCAGTTCTATGCTGGGGTTTTGTCTGCTTGAGTTTACATGGGTCTTGTTCATGCTGACACCATTACTGTAGGTTCATATGAGCAAGGCCCCAGGAGCCTGTAGGACTCTGTTTCCATGTGGTAGCATACCACCTCTCTGGTTCTTACAGTCTTCCTGCCTTCTCTCTGAACTGGTCCCTGAGCCCTGGTTCTCTGTTGTATGAGGGGGCTTCATTGATGAGAATTGAGAGATGCATTAGTGTCCTTGTTCTATGTTCCATCAGCCATAGGTGTAGAGGTTGCATTGCAAATGTGCAACTCAGGCTTGGGCAATTCACCGACAATGTCTGTGTGTGAAGAGTTGTGGAACTCTGTAATATTTTCCAGCTGTTGCAAAAGAAGCTTCTTTGGTGAGTAGTGACTGGCATCCTTGTCTGTAAATATAAGGATCCATTTTTTGGACATAGAAATTAAATCTGTCTAGGGGTGTGACAACCTTGGGGTTTTCTCTAAGATTTATGACCTCTCCAGCCATGTGTACTTGGCTGTTTACAGTACCACACATGAATTTTCTTCCAATGAGTGGGCTTTAAATTCAAATACTTGTTCTAGTTTGCTTCTCCATTGCTGTGACAAAACACTCTGACCAAAAACAACTTGTAGAAGAGAAGGGTTTATTTGTTTTACATCTCTCAGGTCATAATTCACCAGTGAGCCCAAGATAGGAGCTCATGTCAGGAACTTGGAGACAGGAGCTGAACCACAAATCATAGAGGAATGCTGATTACTGGCTTTCTCCCTTGATCTGTGCTTAACCTGCTTTCTTAAACACTACAGGACCACTTGCCCAGAGGTGGCACCACCTACAGTGGCCTGGGCCCTCCAAAATCACTCAACAATCAGGAAAATGCCCCACAGACTTGGCCATAGGCCAGTCCCATGGAAGAAACTCCCCAATTGAGGCTCCCTCATACCACGTGTGTCAAGTTGACAACTAAAGATACCTAGCCCAGTAGCTGTGGATCACGACACAACTGTTTACTGTGTTGTTCATTGATGTGGTTATTAGGACTTATAACCAGGGTTACACCAATGATTGATGTTTTCCCTTAGTAATTTGCATAGTGCTTTCCAAAACTATGAGAACTAACCTTCAGGGGTCGTGGTTTCCAGGTCAGTTTCAGCTCCATGCTCCAAATCCCATGTCTGAATTATATCCTGTCTTCAGTAATAGGTTCTTAACTTCATGTTCTTGGAAGTAATCATAGTCTGTGGTCATTTTTGTGATTTTCAAATTATATTTTGATGGTATTTAAATAACCTCTCTTATCTTCACCTACTGCCCCAATTTTTCACATATATAAGCATATAGAGTCTGATTTGTGTCCTCAAATGTGCTTCAGTGTGGATCCATCCACTGGACTCTCCAAGAGTCCCATGTCTATAAGGAGGTCATTGTCTCCCCTCCCCTAACAGCCATCAGTCATCAAAAAGTCCTTGGACTAGGGTGGGGTTTCTTACCTACTTCCCCATTTCTATGCTGGGATTTTGTCTGATTTGAGTTGCATAGGACATATGAATGTTGTCACCATTGCTGTGAGTTCATATGAGTAAATGACTTGCTGACTGTTTCCTTGTGGTTATTCACAACCTCTGGTGTTACAATCTTTCAGCCTCTTCTTCAGCAAGTATCCCTGAGCCATGGGAGGCAGAGGTCTGAAATACTGCTATTATGTGTATGAGTGTCTCATTGCACACATGTAAGCGTACCTGTGCATGTAATGCCCACAGAGATTAGAAGACGGCATCAGATCCACTGGAACTAGAGTTAAGGATGATTGTTAGCCTCCATGTAGGTGCTGGGAATTGAATCCAGATCTTCTTCAAGAACCTCTGTGCTCTGTGCTGTTAGCCCCTAACAATCTCTCCAGCCTCTGATTGCAATTCTTTGGAATAATGGTCAGGAAGGGAAAGTAAACAAGGGGAGGGGACAGAAATAAGAGAAGGGAAGGAAAGGGAAGGGGACAGGAGGGGAGGGGAAGGGAAGGGAAAGGAAGGGAAAAGAAGGGAATGGAAAGGGAGAGGGGAGGAAGGATGAGAAATAGGAGGAGAGGGATGGGAAGAGTAGGAGAAGAAAAGGACAAGTACTCATTTTGTGTTGCATTTTGCTGAAACTTACATCTTAAACTCTTACTGTAAAGTTACATATAAATAAAAATTTAAAAACCAACATAAATGTTAATTGAGAAATACATAGACATAAAACATGACCTTGATATTTAAGAACTTTCATCAGAGAAATGTGTTTATCAGAATAATTCCTCATAAATTGATAGTTTTAACACAGATTCATGTTTAACTAAGGCTTTCTTGGATAAAGGCCAGGATTCCTTTTAAATCTTTACCTTGTTTCTTTAGGAAAGCCCCAAGTTCAGTTTCTACTTCATAGTATTTACTCATGTGATTTTGACAAACACTTATGACTCCAGGGCCAAGAGCAATGATAAGCAGAATGAAATAATTATCCTCACCATCTAAAATAGCATCTATTTAAAAAGCTATTGGATCAAACGCTAATTTCTTTTTTAAAAATTAAGTTTGCACTTTTACCACTTGCAGAAAGAATGTAAGCCCATTAAGCGTCATTCTGTAATGGAAATAAAAAAGGTCATAAGTGGATTGGAGAACGGCTTTTATCCATTAACGTGCAGGTAGCAGCAGCACCTGCTTCATCACTGCTGTGAATCACCAAGAGAAACACCCATTAGGCTAAAATGACAGCAGACTCCCATTCAACGTGTTGAGATTCATCCATGATTTTTATATGTTTTTGCAGGGATAACTGCTGAACATTCAGGAAAATGAAAGAGACAGCAGTCCTGAGAAGTCCATCTGTGCCCTGTCAACTCACCAAAGATGATTTTTCTTGCTCAACTCATACTATTCTCCTATTTCTCTCTCTCTCTGTCTCTCATCTCTCTTTTTCATCTCTTCTTGTTCATTTTATTTTTTGCTAACCCTTTTTTCTTTCCTTTGATTCTATAAATAAATATCAATGTATTGTCATTAGCAAAAAAAATGGGTCACTTTAAACTTTGCTACAAGGAAAAGAACTGAAATTTAATATTTAAACATGGTGACAATAATTTTCTGCAAATTTCAGTTCATAACTTTCTTTGAATTTAAATGCACACTCTTTTACTGTGACTCTCTCTGCAACAACACACTAATTTTTGCCATTCTATGGATTGTCTTCCAAAACTAATGCTCTTTGTTTATTGTTTTACTTTGCTTTGTGCTTTACTCATTTTTACTGGTAATGGGTAGTGAACATTTCCTCTCAAATATGCTGACCATTCACTCTACCTTTGATTTACATCCCTAGTCTGTTTATATTTTATTTTTTTAGTTTATGAAGTTTGAGGTAGTCTGGTTCAATTGTCTTGAACTTGGGATTCTCTAGCCCCAGACTTCAGTGTAGCTGTGCTTAGAAAAGTACACCCATAATCCTGGTTCCGAATTTGATATTCTTATCAGCCATGTTCTACTGAAGTCTTCAATTAACTTCATATTTATGTTTTCCAGTGATTCTGTTTCTCTTCCTTTTTTGATGCTGTATGTTAATGACATCAAATTTATCTTTGACTCAAGCCAGAGACCGCACAGCTTTCATTACCACAGATTGACTTATTGGCAAATTCTCAAAAGTATAAAATATTTCTGAAATCTGCATCATTTGCATATTCTACTTTAATGGTTTGACCAATTAATTCTTTCTTATCAGTTGAAATGCCTCCCGTTTAAATGTAACAACTCATAAAGTGAAAATTTCATTTAGTACTTTTTCATGATTATATTATAGCACATCAGTCTGTCTTACATCAAAATTACCAATCATCTTTGGTTTTTAAGAAAATATATCCCAATCAAAATGTGGTAATTGGAAAAATTGTAAGCCCAAAATGAATGTATAGCACTTAAGCTATTGCACATTATTATTTTTTAATGTTTATATATTTATTTTTCTTTTGTGTGTATTAGTTTATTGCCTTCCTGTATGTAAATGCACCCATGTCATGAAAAGCCTTCAGAGGCCAGTAGAGTGTGTTGGAGTCCCTGGAACTGGAGTGAAGGACTGTTGTTAGCTACCATGTGGGTGTAGGGAATTGAACCTGGGTCCTCTGGAAGAGCAGCAGTGCTCTTAATCATAGAGTCATTCCTCTAGCTCCAGCTATTGCACATTATAACACAGCAACACTACATGATATTTCTTGATTATCCTCATGATAGCATTACTGATGGGTGTTGTGGCTCACCTCTGAGGCCAGAAAGTATCATCTTTGAATTACTAACCTTTAAAAAGATCAAAATTTGAAAGTCAAAGTATAGTTTCTCTTGAATGTATTTTGTTTTTCTGAAATGCTAAATTTGGAAAAATCTTAAGTTAATCCATTTTAAGTTGGAACCTGCCGGGATTTAATATGATTTGATTCTTACTAGGCTTATTACTATTTCATCTTTCTAAATTTACCATTAAGTATTTATACCAGTGTATTGTTCATCTAATATTGTCAAGGTATATTGATTTAAAATGTGGTTATGAGCTTTATGACAAAAGCAACTATTTCTTGGACAACGGAATGAGTGAATTTTGGTTAACTGAGATAGATAAACAGACATTAACATAACAATTACTTACTCTTCTACTTCATAATACAAACAAACATCATTTGAGATAGGTTTTAGATTACAATGTAAAACAAAAATGAGAAACATTTTTAAAAATCAGGATAAAATATGCATCCATATAAAATAGGATAAAATGTTTTATAGGGTACCAAAACACTATCCAGAAGTATTAATAAAATAATCAATGGAACTGTAAGAAGACACTGTTAAGAAAATAAAAAGGCAGAGACAGTCTAGAACATTGACGTTCTAGGAAATACATCTGACAGAAGACTCTGTCTTGAAAATATAAAGACCCACTATACAGTTATCTCTAAAAACAGGCTCCCTGCTAGAATAATAGGCAAGATAGTTGGATAAATATTTAATCACTCAGAATATGGTAGGCAACAAAATAAATTTACACTCATTTTGGAAATCTTAAAGAGAATGGCTAAAATCACCAATTAAGATGACACCCCAAAAAGAGCATTCATACACACTGCTAAGGAAGTACAAATTATTCAACTATGATTTAATATTAGAAGCAGTATTTTTAAAAAGAAATCTGACCAAGTAAAACACAATGGTAGAAACTCTCCTCCTAGGTAGGTAACTAACAAATATATGACAAGTATGTCAGTAAAAGATGAGAACTAGAATGTTCACAAATGGAGTGTTCATATTATCAGGGCTTTGAAGCAATGTAAGAGTAGCTTAATAGGAAAATAAATTATGAGGTAATAAGCCAGGCTTGGTGGTATATGCCTTTAATCCCAGCACTCAGAAGGCAGATCTTTGTGAGTTGGAGGCCAGTCTGGAATTCATTGTGAATTCCAGGCCAGCTGGGTCCACAGGGAGACCCCCATCTCAAAAACACCAAAAAAAAAAAAATGTGATGTAATAACACAGTTGGATGGCAGTTATCAATGACTGTGTATTGATCTAGAGACACAATGATATAAATAATTTTGGTTTCTTTTCAGTTTATTATTTATTTAATAACCACATACTTAGAAGAAGCATTTTATTACAACAGCATTGACATATTCAAAACAATTTTCTGAGCTAAGAAGCATCTTTTTCAAAATTGGCTGTAAAATTTTAGGTTTACAGTTGAACTGTTATAGTCATACTAGTAGGTGTGAAAAACATTACCATTGAAATCTACCTGATGACTTTATATCCATGTTCAATTGATAAGGAGCTCAGAAAGTAACCGACTGTGAGTAGTAATAATCAGATATGTAGAGATTAGAAATGCATATGCATCTTAGTGTCAGTTGTATTAAAAATGAATTTTTCTGCATAAATAATTTTTTAAGACAAAATGGGCCTGGCAACACTGCTCAGTGGTTAAGAGCGCTGGCTGTTCTTGCAGAAGACTGGTGTTCAGTTCTCAACAACCATGTGACAGCTGACAATTGTCTCTAACCTTTTTCTCCCTTCTTTGGACTTGGATGACATGTGTACATTTACATCCATGCAGGCAACACTCATACACATAAAAAATAAATAAAATCAGCATGCTAATGAAAGATGAAATTGTGAAATTTAATTTATATAAACATTGGAAATAAGAGAAACATAATTTTTTAATATCCCAAATGGGTAGATAATTTTGTAGGAAGGTTGTAAATGGAAAATGTCTGTTTTTAACTCTTTTATATGGGTTACCAAAATTTAGGCAAAATTATATCAAAATATTTTCCTCCCAATTTTTGTTTTTCAAAGTACATGCTATACTTAAAATTTTGAACATACTATATTTTCAAAGCATGTACTTACATAGACATAAATATTTAAAATACAGGGGCTGGAGAGATGGCTTGGAAGTTAAGAACACTGGTTGTTCTTACAGAAGACCTGGGTTCAAATCCCAGCACCCACATGGCAGCTAACAACTGTCTTTAACTCCAGTTCCAGGTTATCCAATGGCTTCTTCTGTCCTCTGTGGGCATTACATGACTCAGGTGCACTTACCTACATGCAGGCAATACACTCATACACATAAAATAAAAATAATAAGAATAATAAATATAAAAAACACAGACCAGTCAGTATAAGTATGTATTGCCATAATCACAAGCTTAATGTTTACATCAATATTAGAAAAATGGAAAATGTGAAGAGTGATAAGGTGAACTTCTAGGCTGCCATAAGCATTTGGGATAAGTAACTACTCTAGGACACTTCATATCAACAAGGACAGTGTTCTTAAGATCGTAGCTTTTAGTACTTTGTAGAAATACTGTAGGCCAAGAAAGGAAATTGGTTTGAAATTTTAATGCTGATGACAAGTAGTACCCTAATGAATAGAATACATATCCTAGAATAAAATATCTAAGATTAATACTAATATTCTCTAATACTGGATAGCATTGAATCCTGAGTATTTAATAACCAAGAAAATTGCTATAATATTGTCTTTAAAAATAATTAAAAGTGGCCAGGCATGGTGGTGCATGCCTTTGATCTCAGCACTTGGGAGGCAGTGGCAGGTGGATCTCTGTGAGTTCGAGGCTAACCTGGTCTACACAGCGAGTTTCAGGACAGCTGGGACTACAGGGAGACCCTGTCTCAAAAAGACCAAAACTAAGAGCAATAACAAGAAAGAGAGAGAGAGAGAGAAGAGGATGAGGAGGAAGAGGAGGAAGGGGAGGAAGAGGAGGAAGGGGAGGAGGAGGAGGAGGAGGAAGAGGAGGAAGGGGAGGAGGAGGGGGTAATAAGAAGAGGAAGAGGAAGAGAAGAATTGTTACCTGCTTATTTTCTGTACTGGTTTTCGACTATTTCTTGGATGGGAAGCCATTCATTTTTTTTTTCAATTATCAGTTAAGATTTCTGATTTTGTAGTCAGATTATAAAAGATAGGGCCTAAATATGATTAAGAATTACTGTGTGAAACCCACAAAAATTCAGCTGATTCAGTGACACAGAAAACTACTTATGGAACCAGCAGTATGGCTGAGCATGTAGAAGTTCTTGCCCTCATCTGATGGTATGAGTTTTTTTTCCTTGAATCCAGATTACACAAGGAGAGAAGTTTAAAAGGATGAAACAAATATAAGTTTAAAAGGAAATAAAATTTTGTCATATAATCAATATGCTTTAGCTCTTATCCACAGTAATAAAATGAAACTAATACTAGTATCCTTCATTGTAATAGGAAAAAGTTGTTTATCCATGCTTATTAAATAAATAGTGCACAGAAAATAAAATGCCAAGAAGAAAAATATTTCAGTGCAATATTTTCATATAATTTTCCCTAAACTTTTAAAAAATATTTTATTATTTTTATTTTTATGTGTATGGGTGTATTGCCTACCTGTGTGTAAGTACACCCGTGTCATGCAATGCCTGCAGAGTCAGAAGAGGGTGTTGGATTCCCCTGGAACAGGAGTTATGGGTTGTTGTTGGCGGCCATGTAGATGGTGGGAATCAAACTTGGGTCATTTGCAAGAGCAGCAGGTGCTCTTAGCCATTGAGCCATATCTTTAGCCCAAATTTTCCCTAAATTTTTGAACCAAAAATTGTTTTAGGTTTCTCTTACATGATAATCCATTTTACAGCTTTTCTGGTTCCTTTTAAAACTGCTGAAAAAAAACCTTTACTATCTCCTAAAAAGATAAATCCAAAAGGAATTCAAGTTTAGTTATTACATAGGTACAATTAGCATATTTATTTTAGTATGTTTTAAGAACAAAGAATTTTTGCATATAAGAGAGCAGGCTTTTAAGAGATATCAACGATCTATCTGTCTTCAATGTTCCAGACACAGCCACAATTATTGAAATATCTGGTTAATTTTTGGCATTTTGTGCCAGTGTATGAAGAGGTACATTGACTATGAGTCATCTATTTTTAAAAACATATAATTATTGGAATGCAATTCTTACCTATTGGAAGAGACTTCATTATACCATGTGTTGTTTTGGTGAAGCACTCTAGAAAATATTCTTTATTCATTCTCTCAAATAGAAATGTCAGTATTTGAACATATGTACAATAATACAGAATCTATTTTAAAAGGCAAGAGTTTCTATTATATACTCAAACTGTGTGCTAGTAAATCAATGTCAAATGTGACTACTTGAATACTCTGCCCTTATTAGTCTCCTCCTTTTTCTTTCACACAAAATGTGTGTGCTACATAATACAAATTTTCAATTGAAATACAGTTCCAATATTAGCAAAAGCACATTCTAGCCAAGACAACTGTGACAGTGTGAAAGGAGTGTATTTCCCAATATTTCCCAGTGGGAGACACATGATTGCCCCATGTCAACCAGTGAATGTCACCTAGCTTGTCTTTATTAACATATAAAACATAAATAAGAACACAAAGTATAAAAGTGAAAAAAACAAATTTAGCATTTGCTTAAGACTTTTATTATTACCAATAATTATATGCCTAAGTGCTATTTCTAATATATCTCCTAGTCACTTGAAATATAAAACACAGCTTTTAAGATAATGAATGAGATCGTCTAATTTAGGTATGCTACAAACACGTTTTCCCTATTTTGACCCATGAAATCAAAATGATATTTAACATTTACCAATTGCTGTGCATTGTTCTGGACAATAGTAAGAGATTTAAAAACAAAAAAGAAAAGAAAAACAAACAATTTTGTTTAGGCCTGAGAATTTGGGAGTGGGTAACTTATCAAGGAGACAGTCCCTAGAGAAAATTGATTCTCCCTTTTTCAGAAGTCATTTTGTCTAGCTCCTCAACTAGAAGTGTGACCTTGTGAATTGCCCTCCCCCCATACAATGCTGTATCAGCTCTCTTGTATTTGTCATTAATCACATCTCATTTCACACTCACATTGTTGAGATTTCCTGGGTGTGGCTTCCCTGTCATGTCTAGAAAATACTATCAAGAAGCAGGTGTCTTGGTCCTCTGACTCTTATATCTTCTGCTTCCTCTTCCATGATGTTTCTGATCCATAGTGAGTGTGCTGTGTGTGTGTGCTTGTGAAGGGGGGATGATGGAAATAAGTATCCATGTACGAAATTCTCAAAATTAAAAAATTAATTAAAATATAAAAACCTAATATTAGTGAGAAAAGCAGACAAACTAAATGCCACCGTGCAATAGGCTAATTGTTCTGATGGAAATATGATAGTTGGCAGAGCTGTGGGGTTGAAGAGCACTGGTATGGTGAAACGTGAGTCTGATCAATTAAAATTCCCCAAAGACTAACAGTTCCGCTATTGCAGCCTGAATGTGAGACAGCAACAGCAACCACATACTGAACAGAGAGACGAATCCTCTGTATTGGAGGACCTGACTTGTTCTGCTTTGAGGTAAAGACTGCTGTAAATTCCTGATACTGTGAAGTTAAAAAGGAACTAGTCACTTATGCCACAAGCAATGTTAAGCCAAGGTCTGGGGATTATCCTCTTAGTGGAAAAGAACCATTAGAAAACATTAAAAACTGAAATGATACAGTAATACATGGATTTTTAAATTCATGTATTACAGGCAAAATATTATAGTTTATACAAATGCTGCATTGAATAGCAGGTTTTATTAAGCAGTCAGAGATAACTTTGAGGAGAAAAGAAGGAAAAAGAAAATTATCAAAATATACTATTTGAATTCACCATCAGTTTTACATACCTGAAAGATGTTCAATGGGAATGATAAAACCAGAAGGTAATACGATGCTAAAAATAACAATTATGTATATTAGACAATACCTAATAAAATGATGTTTAAACCCAGAAAAATATGGAAAAATTCAAAAATATATGGGAAAGAATTTCTTGTTATGAATATAAATATGCAAATATTTTAGGATATTGTCTTTCTTACTAAAATTTCAAAGAAAATAAACTTTATTTATCTATTCTAAACAAATTTCATCAGTATGACTGGACCCAATATTGTGAGCACGTAAACCGATGAACTTATTGAAGTGCTTCAGAACTGTGACTTCTAATCAAAGGAACTTTAGTAGACAATGCTGTGTCTCAAGCCTGTAATGGAGGGCTTCTCCAAGCCTGCCCATATACCTTCCTACCGCTCTCCCTTTAAATTTTATTTTAAGAAAGAATCTCCTCGAGTTCATTAGATTGGACTAAAATTCATTTTGTAACCCAGCAATTCTTACTTCTATCAGTTACATTTTGCATTTCCTATTTCCAGTGTCACCACCTATTTTGATTGTTTTTAGTTTATCAAGTCAAGGTTCCAATCATGAACAATTTCTTCAAATGTTATTTCCTAAGTTTTCTAATGGATTAAATTCTATTTTTATATTTATATATTTAAAATATTCTTAGATTTCTTTTTTTCTTATCAAGTGAGAATGTATTTCATTTCTTTAAAATGTACCAGTAGAATTTATTTTAAATCTTTGCTCTTCCTATCGAATTTAATTAAAACAATATATGTGCTTTATATATTCTAAGACACATTTCTAAAGCAAGTTTTTTAGACTTTTAATTTTTTTTTATGTTTTGTATCTGAGTAATTTTGCCAGCATGCATGTAAGATCATTCATGTTGTGGAGTATCCTCAGAGACCAGAAGAAGGTGTCAGATCCCTGGGACTAGAGTTGTGGATAGTTGTTAGCCACCATGTTGGTGGTGGGATCCAAACCTGGTCTTCTCCAAGAACATCTCAACTGCAAAGCCATCTCTCTTGCCTCATGAAACATATTTCTAAACAATTAAATTTGTTCTATTGATATGCTATATATTTAACAGTTCTATAGAAGTATTGTTTTCATGGGGGCAGATCGTTTCCTTTGCACACTTCCCTTTGCTCCATGATTTGGGGTTCTACTTTATATAATCGCTTTTATTAAAAATAGCTTTATAAACACATCCATGAGACCACCTATTAGCGTCCTTATTCCCTTTGTACTGTTATAAATAGGTTACCCTCTCAGGTTAAGTTTATTCATAATAAATTAAGTTTATGCTATCTATTGGTTTCTCAGTTTCCTGAAGTAGCACATAATTAACATTACTCTAATCAGTTTGTTTATTCAAAGACAACAAACACATGGAACATCTTCTAATTTCTGACTGATACTTTACTGCAAACTACTCTCAAGTATAAAAACTTCCCTGAAAGTTATTTGCTCACTCACAAAACAGTTGGTTTAGATAACTCCATGTTATCATCTAGTGTAGAATTGGCTTTGGCAGTACCTTTTCTTAATGGCTTAGTTTTTTCCATCAACTTACTGCTGCCTAATTCAGTTCCTCACACTTATAGTTTCCAAAAAAAGACATCAACGAACCACTTATGCATATATCTCAAGCTGAGCGTGTTGCTAGGAAATTCAACATGTAACAATTGGCACCAGAGGTGGTCTTCAGAAGCAGAATCTAGAATGAAACTTTGGAAATAGATCAGTAGCTGTACATGTTGCAATTTGGACCTTATCTTCTCAGTACAGGCAGAAAGGACACTCGGAAATTGCTAACCTAGTATTAAGTATATGTCACTGGATGCTCAGCTCTTGAGAGGAAATGTCTATACAAGAAAAATTAGGTAGAATGACTATTCTGGTGAGATCTGTTTTTACCTTTGCGAGGGGGATGATACATACAAGGAAGATTGTCACTAATTCAAGGAAAATGTGAAAATCCAAGGCCCTTCTTGGCAGTAATTAGAGAATCCTAATCTCCTTCAAGGAAGAAAGCTAGGCTCTGGAGTCAATTGTAAATGTAACAGAACATTATAGAAGTTATAATTCTCATCAATGGTAAGTCTCCAGTGATAAAAACTGGTTAAATCAGAAAATTTTAAAAATTATTTTGGTTTGAAATGGAGACACTAGGATGATTCAAGAGAGTAATGAACTCAAAGATCTGTAGAAATATAGGCACATCTGGATATACCCCCTTCTTAAAATAAACTACTTGATATTTATGTAGGAAAACAAACGAATTAAGTATGTTACAAGAAAATGCAACTTCTTGGAATAATTTTAATTCTCATAATTCCTTTAACTCCTACCAAGTTCCACATATTTATGCTGTATACAGAGTGTTGTGAGTTAGCCACAGGAGCTGGTGAATATGAGTTACTAGAGAAAAACCTAGAGATTATATGTAAAACTAGACATGAAGGTACTGTATCAAAGATAAACACTAAAATGAGGTGGTATTAAATTTATCATTGTGTCTGGCACAAAGTCAAATCAGTCAACACATCGCTAACTGAGGAGCAATTGACAGTAGATGTCTGATTGGGGAGTTAGTCAGTATTTTTAAGGGTGTAGACTGTGGTAGGTTGACAATGCTACAATGAATGGGTGGCCCCATTCTTTTATGTATATTGGCAGCACAAGTTGGGCTCATTAGGTTATGAATAAAGGTCCTGAAATTAAGAAAGGGTGGGGGTGAGGGCCTATTCTTGGAAGAATTAGAGTAAGAATTAGTGAATGATCAAAATACATTATATATAAACCTCACTCAGCCACAGCTCAGGAACCATTGAGGAAGAAGGATTGAAAAGGTTCTCAGAGCCAGGGTTGGAACATGAGCATAAGAAACAAGAGGGTTTCAAGTCACTGGGAACTTACTCATATGAACTTGAAACAATGGTAACAGCATGCACGAGACCCATGTCAACTCAGACAAAACCCCAGCATAGAATGAGGGAAATGGGCAGCAGGCCTCATCCCTACCTGAAGAACTATTGGCAACTAAGTCCTGCTGGGTGAGGAAGACTGGATCTTCTTAAAGGGAGTGACTCTAGATAGACTGACTAGACTCTAGTGGATAAACTTGTACTGAGGAACATCTGGATACAAATGATTGACTGGGTAGGAGTTAACATATTTGACATAATGCATAAAATCTGGTGTAGAGAGTTATGGGGGTTCAGATTGGGGAGGGGGTTCTAAATTTGATTAAGATCATTATGCAAAACACACAAAAATGCAATAAAATATCTTAAAATAACAGAAAATGTAAATGAAAATATATTGTATATTTCTATGAAATTATCAAAGAATTAATGCAAATTGTTTATAAAATTATCATTATGAAAACAGTGTATCTCTGAACAGGAGCTGAAAATAGAATTTACAATTTCTCAAGCTCCAGTTTTTACAAACTGGAAAAGAAATGGCTATAGTATTAAAGAAAAATGGTTAAGGATGGTACAGAAAGGCATCACCTCAATAGAAATGACAGAATGCATGAAATCCAGTTGGGGTGGCTATGGGAAAGTGTCAGTGGGGAAGGATGTATAAAGATGATTAAGATGTTCTCTATGAAATACACAAAAATTCAATAAAAATTACAAAAAATAAAATATCCTTACAGACACAGACACACAGATACACAGAGAGACAGACAGACAGACAGACAGACACACACACACACACACACACACACACACAAGGCTTATAAATGATGGGAAGAAATATTCCACAGTGCATACCCAATGAAAGTCTTAGAAAACCACTAATTTTCTCAGCTGAGAAGAAACAATTGAATGAGCATTGTATTTTTTAAATGCTATCCAATGCCAAAAGTTAACACCAATTTCATTGAGAAGATCAATGATGACTCTACCTACAGGTGGTGACTGACATAAAGAGATGTTATAAACTGGCATTGGGGCTGGAGAGATGGCTCAGCAGTTAAGAGCACTGACTGCTCTTACAGAGGACCCCGGTTCAATTCTCAGCACCCACATGGTGGCTAGGACCCATCCTTAACTCCAGTTCCAGGGGAATCTGAAACCCTCTTTTGACCTCCACGGCATTGCACAACAGGGGTGCAATAAACATACACGCAGGCAGTACATTCATACACATAAAATAATAATAATAATAATAATAATAATAATAATAATAATGAAAAAACTGGCATTCATGATGCAATAGAATGAGAAGGCTTTAAAGGAAAAATTCACTTTGTGGGACATGTCTATCAGCATACACTAGCATAAAATTCTAGAACTGGAAGAAATATCTGTGTCTAGCCAGGCAGAGTTACCATGTACAAAGCCACCAACATAATTAAAGCACATGACAATCTCTAGAGGCACCATACATATGTATTGTCTATTTTATACAATCAATAAAACACAATGATATGTAATGAATATGGAAATTATCTAAATTTTGGTAAAATATCACTAAATACACATATAGCTACATATAATCACTAGAATACACACATGGATCAGATTAAATTTCTGTCAATCAGATCCCAATAAATCTATAAAAATATAAACAAATAGAAATTTCAAATAGCAGCTCACGGGAATGAGGCATCCAGAGAAAATTCACTGTCTCTTATTCTATTGTTATGTTTGATTTCTTTCTCTGAATACTTGGAATACTTTTGGCTGAAGAAGAAATAAAATCTCATTAATGAACAAGCCTGCAATCACATGCACGTTCATTGTTCATTGAGAAATCAGTAGCTTTCTCCTTCCACAAAGGATTCCTTTCATATGTATTGGGTAAAAGGGAATACTCAGGAATGTGGTTTGGAAAGGAGGGATAAGAGGGGGTAAAAAGTTGACTAACGTAAACTAAGGATGTGTTAGATAACCTCATGAAAATCCACATGCACATGCAGCAACAAAAACAAAAGAATCGCTAACAATTCCTCTTGTCCTCCTGAACTCTTTATTAAATACAAGCTTATTTCAAATTAACAAAACACAGAAAGACAGACAAAGATTTAAAACTTACCTGTTATTCAGGAACTGTGCAGCCATAATTTAAACCCAAATTTCCTCATCAACCTTACAGGGTCACATGGAAATAGGGAATCTGTTGTTTCCACTATTGATCGTTAGCTCCGGGGTCCTCTGCAAGAGCGCCGGAGTTCTTATCTACTGAGCCATCGCACCAGCTTTATCACCTGCCTTCTTGTTTTGCTCTATGAATCTTTAAATTTTTATTAAAGCTAATTAGATTTAGCATTAGAGGATTTCACAATGATTCCTGTTCCAGTATGGTAGCTGAATGATAAAGTGGCCCCGTAGGCTCAAGTATTTCAACACTTGGTCAGCTAGTGGCCCTGTTTTGGGAGGGTCATGGAACTTTCAGAAGATGTGCATGTGGAGGAGAAGTCATATTCCTGGATCAGGCTTTAAGGCTTCATAGCCTCATCCCGGTTCTAGATTCTCTTTCTGCTTCCAATGCCTGTTTGAAAATGTGAATATTCAGCTTTCTGCTCTGGCTGCCTCCTGTCTTGCCCCACACCATGATGGACTCATATCCTTCTGGAACCATAAGCCCAATAAACTCTTCTAATTAAAATATTTAAAAAAACGGAAATGAATCTAGTCAGCCTATCTAGAGGTCTTTGTTTTAGGATGATCAACTGTTCCTCATCTAGTGGTAGTCAGTTGTCAATATTCCTTTGGATAAGATTGGGGTCATTTGTTCAATTTCCCAGTTCTATTCTGGGTTACTATCTGGGAATGGGAGTCCCTTTGGCCACCCTGGTCAACAACTCAAAAGAATGTATCACCTGTCTGGCATTGTTGCTTGTTATGTAGCTTTTGGCTATACTTATGGACTCTTCTGTCTGGCATTGTTGCTTGTTATGTAGTCTTTAGCTATGCATATGGACTCTCATGAAATTATATTGGTCCCTTTCATATTTGGTTACAGATAAACTGATTTTTTTTTTTTACTCTTAAGGTCGTTTGAGGATCTGTTCCTCAGGGGTCACATAGCCTTGGGAGGAGCCCCTGGCTCCTTTCTTTTATTAGTTCCACCTATGTGAAGATAAGTCAAAGGTCCTGCTCGACCAGAAGGGCAAGTAGTGGGGAATGGCTGGGGGGTGCCAATAATAGCGCAGACAGTAGCAGGGATATCAGAGTATAAAGGCTCTAGTGGGGGGAGGGAGGCTATGGGAGGGTGCTACCTGGGAAGTGGGTATATAAAAAAATTTCTTCAAAGCATAAAAATTTGCTCCTTAATAATTTGTAGGTGTGGAAAACATTATCGTTGAAATCTGCCTGATGACATTATATCCATGCTCAGATGCCAAGGAGCTCAGAAAGTAACTGACTGTGACTAATAATAATCAGATATATAGAGATTAGAAATGCATATGAATCTTAATTTTGTCAATTGTATTAAAAATGAATTTTTCTGTATGAGACTGTGTATTTTAATAAGGAAATGGAGATCTTTTTCAAAGTTTAAAACCTCATTTAATTTTATGTCTTATAGGTTTATATGCAGTACAATATCGTATAACTGTATTAATTCAACTGTAAACCTAAAAATTTACAGCCAATTTTAAAAGAGAAGCATCTTAGCTCTGGAAATTGTTATTGAATATGTCAATGCTGTTATAATGAAATGTCTCTTCTAATTATGTGATTATTAAATAAATAAAAGAAAAACAGAAATGGATATCATGTAAAGATGAATCATACTGAATCAAATATAAGGTACTCAGCTTTAAACTCAATTCTGTCCATTTTATTAAGCAGAATATTCTTAGAACAGCTATTTAAAAATACTCTGGCACTTAGAATGAGGGCATTCATAAAGAAAACACTTCAATTAGAGATGAACAAAATTCTTCCATTATATTTTGTCCTAACACATTTTCTGTTACTATAACTCCTGAGATTTATATTTGATTGAAAAAGATATAAGGAAAAAAAATAAAAAGCTTTAGTTGGGTTCATGAGTGACTTGGGAGACTGAACATCCAAGGCTTTAAGGCTGGATGACTGAAATGTTCATCAGACAGATGACGGGGCCTCATGCAGGTTCAGAACACAATAAACTATTGGAAGAACAAGCAGGTAGCAGGAGAGGAGAGGAGAGGAAGGACCCTGATCTCTGACAGTCAGATATCCTGAGAACTAATCTATTTTAGTGAAACTAATTCAGTCTCAAAAAAAAAAAAAGGATTCTTCCAAATGACCCTCAAAAGAGTTATTTATCCTTTCAATAGAACAGCTTGTCTCTTAAAGTGCCTAACCATCGCTAAAATATCCCAGCTTCCAGCAACTCTTCATTGTCAACCAGTTGCAGAGTTTTGGTGAGAATAAATGATTGCACAGAGCAAGAAAAGCAATGTAAGAAGTATATCTTGATCTCTCATCACCTGTGACTACAGTCCTGAACTTCTATGTAGTCAGCTCGAGTCCTAGACTATAAATGAAAAAAATGCAGAAAAAGAGACAATGAAAAAGAAATCATTAAAAATTACAATTTGGTGAGGGAGAGTAGACCTTACTTATGATCTCTAGATGGATTACTAGACTCCAGTGAATGCCCACCAAAGGACATCTGGGTAAAAATGCTTGAATGGATAGAACTTGGTATGTATGACTGTGGGTGGGTAGGGCATGGATGGGGGAAGGGTTCTAAATTTGATTAAGAACTGTTATATGAAATATAAAAATCTCAAAAAACAATTGCAAAAGACAGATATGTTTGAGAAGGCAATACAAATATTTTGAAGATCTGAATAAAATATTATATAAGTGAATATAAAATTACATAAGTAAAATGCTCTGTTGCTATCAGGCAAGTTTACCAATGCCTTCCTCACTTTAACGTAGAGAACAAATAGATGTGTCTGACTCCTCATTTTTCAAAAAGAAGTGAACGAATCAAAGGTCAGATTGGCTTCTAGAGGGTGTTCCTTTTTTATTCTAAATGTATCTGTTCTGTTTACTGGACAGGTTGGAAACTGTCACTGTGAATATGGTCCAGAGAAAAGGCTTTGTCAATGAGTGTAGACATCAGTACAGATGATAAGCCTGCTGGACTTTTCTTCCTTTTAGATGTTTTACTATCAAAACTCAGTGTAGTAAAGAAATGGATATTCCAATAAGAGAATTTCAATGTTATGAGCATGAATGTTTGTAAAATCAAATTTGTTGATAAAAATCATTATTTATCTTTACATATTATTGTCATGTTTCCCAGTCATGATGCATTTAATGTAGCTGCATTTTATCTCAATGCCCATCAGTTCAATCAGAACAACATTGATATACACGTTGTGCAGTAAAATCAACTTTACATTTTCTATTTAACTTTCTTTATAGATTTGTACATTTGTGTAAATGTATTGGACAAAATAGAATTTATCATTGACACATAGAATGAAAAAGACAGTATACAAATATTATTTTAGGAAGTTATAAACTTTTAACTTACAGTTTCATAAGTCACAGTTTTGGGTGAACAGCAAATAGCCAGAAAGAAATGGATAAAGCAGATATGAAAATATTACAGATTTCTGAAAGTCTTTGAACCTTTCTCCTATTACAATTACATTTTAATTTTTTGCTTTTACTCGTTATCTTCTCAACTTCAAGCTTCTGGTAATTTATTTGTATAACCATGAAGTGTGCCAAATTGTTTGTAATTAAAAACTTATATTCCAAGGCATTTTAGAAAACTGAGACAAAAATTTCCCAGTTAAAATTTTCAGACAATTAAAGTATTCAAGAGTCATAATTTTAATGCAACTGAAATAATGAAATGTCTAAACACATGCATAATGCCCAAAAAGTGCTGATTCATATCCTCTCAGCTGATCAAATTGTATGATTTATAACTTTGTGTTAACAATATCTCTAAAATAATCTCTTATTTTTATCCTTTTCTCTTTGTCTCCTAATACACTGTTGAAGGCAATTATATGTCTGTACTTATTTTCAAAGATAAAATGCAAAGTGATTGAGGAATTATAATATGGAATCCATTCATTTGTAAATCTTGGAATTCACAAAGTTATTTTACTTTTACTTCAAGAGCATTATTAAAGAGCATACTTATTAGCAAAACAGATTTAATAGTTGAAATTAAACTAGATAATTAAAAAAAAAACTTTAGGTTTAATGAAAGGAATAGTTTCTATGTTCAGTATTGAATATTTCTGTTATTAAGTAACTTTAATGCTATATAACAAGCTGGTAAATCTATCAAGGGAAGAGAATGTTTAGACTCCGTGAATCATTTTAGTGAATATTGTTCTGTATTTCTTTCAACATTTTATTTCCTTTCCCTCTGTGTATGTCTCTGGGCATTTTATTTCTACAAAATTTTGAATCTTATATAAATATTTAAATATTTTTGTTAAAGTGTGTCCTTTCATGTTTTTGAGCATTAATGACAGTATAATTAAAATCAACCAGTTAAAATCCATTTATACTTTAAACTACTTTCATTATGATACTAATTTCATCTCTTTATATAATTAAACAATTTTCCTTGGTATTTGTTGTATAATATTTATAATCACTAACAGTCAAGTATCTATTTTAATTACGGTGGTAAATACTAAGATGGTGAATGAATTGACCAAATGTGAATTTAATGTAGTTGTTTTGGATCACATCACAGGAAGATGCTACAAAAAGCCTGTGAAGTAACACACTTAAATATTTCAGAAAACACAAGTCTCAAAACTGTGCTGTCCTGCTGCACTCTCCTCATCGTGCTGTTGTCCTCTCAGCATGACTTCTTTCATGACTCTATGAACAATTCCAGTAACAAATGAGGCAATGTGGTTTTTGTGCCCAAGAAAAGACAGATCACAGATCACATTTCATATGCCTTATTCTCAGTCCTGGATAAAACAGTTATCAGAAGGGAAGCATACAAATTGTTAATGATCATGGTAACATAAAACAGGTAGAACTGCAATAACAGATTTTCCACATGCTAATTCCTTTGGGATAGTCTTTACCAGGCCTGTCATAACTGTATTCCTTCACATGACTGAGGGGCTATTCATTGTTAGCTCTTTAAGAAAATTATTTCTGAATTCTCAATATATAATTTCTTTCTCTATCCTTGTAATCATAACAACTATTTTGCTTAACATTAATTTTATAATATATGTGTGTCTGGGGGTATCTATGCATGTGTGTATTAGCATTCACTAAAGGAACAAAACTTACAGAATAAATAGAAACACATATATATGAATATAAATACATATATACATACATATATGCAAATTATTAGATCATCTTACCTACTGTGTTCCAGGTAGTCCAACAACGACTGTCTCACACTGAAAATGCTGAGAAGCCAACAATTGCTCAACCATAAGTTTAGATGTCTCAGCAGTCCCAATTTGCTTCTGAAGGACTAAGGGATTCTTGAAGAGCTGCTGATTGTAATCCTTTATTGGAAAACAAAAGAAGTATTTTCTAAAGTTTGTGAAGTTATGATATAGTGGTAGGATAGACAAAACTACTAGTGAGAGTGCCAGCAAGCAGGTTAAAAGCAACAGTTTCATTCTTCTATGATGTTTGATCTATACTGCCACTAGAATGTGTGGTCCACATTTAGGGTGAGTCTTCTGGTTTCAAATAATCTGACCAAGAAAATCCCCCAATCTTCACAGGTCAATCCTTAGCTCAGATTACATGTTTTGTGTTTAAGCCAGCCTGGTGAGTTAAGCAGATATCCCTACACCCTGACACCATATACACATCACCAGAACAAGCCCATATAGCAAAGTTTGTGCTCTAGATTAACCTGGTAAATCAGACAGACATCCATCCACCACACCGCTATCTACACACTCACAGGCCTAGCTCTGATTGCCCACCTCTCACATGGGACCAGCCTAGAAACATTCCTATATTATCAATAAAAACCAAAAGTGAGAATCTCAAGCATTGAAATGTTAGATGGGGATTGACTAAGGTGATGGGAACAATGAGACCTGCCTCAGGTGCAAATTCTTCTTTATTAGAATAACAAAGGGCCATGGTTTCACCTCAGGATCAAAATTGGGCACTAAGACACAGTTATTGTGGAGTTTGTAAGGATTTGAAAACAAGGAAATAGTGTTATTTTTGTAGTTTTGTTTTTCTGTTATTTGAGGGCTTGAAACAAAGTGAGTTCTGCTGCTATGGTTTAGAGGTTTGAGAAAATAAGGGATGGTGAGTATTTCCCCAGGTAACACAATCTCTGGTTTGAGGGTTGGGCTTCCCAAAATTTCTGGTCTGCGGTTTTCTCAATTTAGCTGGGACTGAAGTGAGATTCCCTTAACCCAGCTTCGGGCCCATTTATCTTTCACTGACAAAGTATCTGCTAATATCTCATCTGAAACCAACCAAGTTAAAACAGAAAACAGAACAATCATGGGGTTGGGAAGATAGCTCAGGGGCTAAGCACACTGATTGAGCTTGTAGAGGACATGGGTTGAGTTCTTAGCACCCACATGGAGAGGAACAACTGTCTGTAACTTAAGTTCCAGGAAATTGGATATCCACCCTCCCAACCTCTGTGGGCATTGAGTGACACAGATGCATTTACATATATGCAGGCAGAACACTCATTTACATAATAAAGAAGTAAATTTTAAAAAATGAAGTTAAAAAATGGGCTGGAGAGATAGCTCGGCAGTTAAAAACACTGGCTGCTCTTGAGGAGGACGCGGATTTGAATCCTCGCACCCTCATGGTCGCTAAGAGCCTGTCTGTGACTCCAGTTCTAGGGGAATTCAACATACTCTTCTAACCTCTGGGGACATTGCACAATATGGGTGCACTTACACACATGCAGGCAATACACTCATAAACTTAAAAATAAAATAGTTTGAAAAAATATAAATAAGATCAAAGAATTCAAGGAGTTAAAAAAATGAACAAACACCTGAATGAACCCAAAGAAGGTAGAAATAAACTCCCAAATAAAGTTCAGGAGAATGTAAATATATGATTGAATGAGGTAGAGACAATTCAAGATTTGAAAAGTGAGTTAAAGAAAGAGATATACATACTGGGGTGGGTGGGGGGTGGGAACTCAAACTGAAATTTAGAAGGAATTGAAAAATTCAATAACCCAAATAGAAAATCGGGGGAAAGTTTTATCAACAGACTGAATCAAGTAGAAAACACAATGTCCTGTCTTGAGATACAATAGAGGAACTGAATCACCCAAGCAAAGATTATGAACTTCTTTTTAAAACACAGGGAAAAAATATGCTTGTGTTGTGAGACTCCATGAAAAGGCCCACAGAGCAGCAAATAAATAGGACTAGAAAAGGAAGAAAAAAAAAATCCCTAGCGCATTTCATAGTGAAACATTTGAATTTGTAGAACAAAGAGATGATACTGAAAACTGTAGGAGAAAAACAAGTTACAGATAAAGGAAAAAAAAAAAACATCAGAATAACAGCTGACTTTTCAGTGCAAACTTTGAAAGTCAGAAGCACCTGGAGCAATGTCTGTCAAATTCTAAATGACCACAGATACCAAAATATATCTGCCACAGCTGAAGGAGAAAGAAAACTTCCATGATATAAACAGGCTTAAAATTTTACCTACACCAACTAACCCTACAAAGAATACTCCAAGTAATACTACAGACTGAAGAAAAGAATAACCATACTCAAGAGGCTATGTAATAAAACAAATAATTGAAGCACAAAATATGACAAAGAGCACAAACAGAAAAATAATATGACAGTAACCATCACATGGCTTTCAATAATAATATCTCCCCTAATCAGAGACAGGATAGTTGAATGGACTGAGAAACAAAATCCATCCTTTTATTTTGTACAAGAAACTCATCTTAATTTCATGGACAGACACCACCTTATAGTGCATGGATAGAAAAAAATAGTCTAAGAAAATGGAACCAAGAAAGATGCATGTGTTACCATACTAAGTTGAAACAAAATAGACTTCAAACTAAAACTAATCAGAATAGATAAGATAAACTTCATTCTGATCAAGGAACAATTAGTCAAGAAGATTATACAATCCTAAATATATATGTACCAAACTCTGGCATACCTAATTTCATAAAAAGAGTACTACTTCACTTTAAGACACAGATTAACCACAAGTGAGTAATAGTAGATGACTTCAAAACCCCACTTTTTTCCAGTAGACAGGTAATCTAGACAAAGACTAAACGGGAACTTCATTATTAAATAATATCTTATATTGCATGGACCTAACAGTCATCTACAGATTTACAAACAAACACCAAAGAATAAGCATTCTACTCATCTGCCAATGGAAGTTTGTCTAATATAGCCCACATACTGGGGAACAAAGAAATCTCAACAAATACAGAAAAATTTAAGTAATTCCATATATCCAGTCTGAGCATAATTCAATACTTAAAATCAACAACAGAAAATTTCTAGCAATTATTCAAAGACATGAAATTTATACAACACAACACTGAATGATGAAGTCTGAAAGATGATATCAAAAAAACTTCTTAAATTACTGGAATTAGATGAAAAAGAAATCACAACTCAACAAAACCTCTGGGACATACAGCGTAGTCCAAAAGACTCCCCAGCTAATATAGTCTATTGTAATAACCCTTTATTGCCTCACAAATCTGCATCATAAAACCCTATTGCTGACGACTCGACATACTTTGGAAAAAAGACTTGAAGCAATTGAGCTAGAACTGACTTGGAAATCTCCTCACAGAAGATATTAGAAGGTAACATGAAAGCCACCTAGGGAGAAAAGAAATTGGTACTAACTAGCTGTAAGCCTATAAACTGCAATAGTGTCTGACCCAGCAAGCTAACTACAAAATATAATAGGGGCACTTTTATCTTTAGAGTAAACAAAAGCTATAAAATTGAATTTTAAGTCTGCTCCATAGAGGGAATCCATATAAAATGCTGTAAATATAGCAATGATTGGAGAGGTCTTACACCCTAGAGAACCTACTACTGCTACTTTTTTGACCAAAGCAATTTCTTACTATAGTATTCTTATATTCCTACACAAGTGTACCTCTCACCACTCATTAAAAATGCTTACTTTGAAACCAGTAGAGACTATTACAAAGTTATACAACTGATAGTGATACATGCAGTGAATAGCTGTGTGGTGCCTAGCCCCAATAGATACATCTCTAATGCAACCCATATACCTAAGGCTCAGGAACATTGCAGAAGAGTAGGCAGAAAGATTGTAAGAGTCAGAAGTGAAGGACAACTTCTGCTAGATAACACATTCTAGACATGATTGAGAATATGCCCTCATGAAATCTGCACAATCAGGCTACATAACAAGTCTTGTATAATGACAAAACCAGTAGGCATGCCTGTGTGGTTGGGGGAAATGACAGTTTCCCACTTCCAGAAGAATAAATACAGGTAGTTAATAGATGCTTAGGGAGAGAGAATTAGTTTTCTCCAGGGAAAATTTCCTGTTAGATTATCTAACCCCAAGTGGTTAGCCCTAAGCATGGGTACATAACATGCATTACTTAGTTTTCTGTTGTTGTGATAAAACACCCTAGGCAAGGGAAGTTATAGAAGGAAGAGTTTACTTATGGTTCCAGGTACCATGGCAGGGAGGCATGTTGGCAAGAGGTGGCCAGAGCAGAAAGCAGAGCAATCGTTCTTCAAGTAGACAGAGGAAGCTGAGAATGACTGAAAATCTGGCAAGGCTTAATAACTTTCAAATCACACCCCAAGTAATGAGCGTCCTCCATCATGTCCACACTTTTTAAGACCTCCCAAGTCAGTGCCACCAATTAGGTACAAGATGCCCAACTACACAGAGTCGATGGGGAGACATTCTCATTCAAACCACCGCATAAGGGTACCACTAAATGGATTCAATTATATAGATAGATAGATAGATAGATAGATAGATAGATAGATAGATAGATAGATAGATAGATAGATATAGATATAGATGATATAGATATAGATATATAGATATAGATATAGATATAGATGTGTGTGTGTGTGTAAAATGTAGGTAATATATGAAAATGTAACACTTTAATCAAAGCAGAGGGCAAGAAATTGAAAGGGATGGGCCCACATCTGAGGAGTTGGAGCAGGGAATGGGAGGAGAAGAAATGATATAAGTATGATATTCATGTGTAAAATTCTCAAAAAATTAAAAAGAAAAAAAAAGAAAATCCCTCACAGCGGTACACAGTGGCTTCTGTTTTAGTTTTAGTTGATTCCAAATCCAGTCAGGCTGACAACGATTAGCCACCCCAAAGAATTAAATTTGATCATTTATTATTTTATGTCCATTTTGTCTGTTTCCTTCCAAAGACTGAAAATACTATGTTTATACTACCTAAAACAGCTAAAAAACCAGAAATATCTTATTTCTCAAATTTCTGCATATGGCATAAGAAAATTTTTGAAAACTTGTTAATTTATAAAAGGACAGGAAAACTAGAAGAATGAAGGGAGGATATGAAGGTAAAGGAGAAAAGGGGGAGGAGGTGAAAGAGTAAGAGAATGGAGGGAAGGGAAGATAAAAAAAGAGGCAAGAAGGAAGGAGGGAAGGAGGAAGGAAGAAGTAAGGAGGAAGGAAGGAAGGAAGGAGGGAGGGAGGGAGGGAGGAAGGAAGGAAGAAGGAAGGAAGGACAGAAGGAAGGAAGGAGGAAGGAAGGAGGAAGGAAGAGGAAGGGAGGGAGGAAGGGAGGGAGGAAGGGAGGAGGAAGGACGCCCTTGGCTGCAACACAACATGACGGAGAAGCGGGTGGGGGGGG
>NW_008338715.1:6071655-6076385 GCF_000622305.1 Nannospalax galili | reverse complement strand
AGAAAGAAAGGAGGAAGGAGGAAGAAAAGAAGGAAGAAGGAGGATGGAAGGAAGGAGGAAGGAAGGAGGAAGGAGGGAGGAAGGAGGAAGGAAGGAAGGAAGGGGGAAGGAAGGAGGAAGGAAGGAAGGAGGAAGGAAGGAAGGAAGGAAGGAAGGAGGAAGGAAGGAGGGAGGGAGGAAGGAAGGAAGGAAGAAGAGATGGATTGAAAGAACAAGAATGTGAGGAAAATACAAGGAAGGGGAAGAGGAAGAGAGGGAGACAAGGAGGGGTTCAGAAGGGAAAGTAAAGAGGTCAATGATAAATATATATTCTATGATTCAGTGATGCCATTCCATGCTCTGGTTCATCTGCACCTGGATATTGAAATCTGCAACTGGAGAATCCTTAACTGGATAACAAGTTACTCAAAAACATATGAGCTACAAACCATAAATGTTTATAACAATCTTAAAAGTTTCTGAAAATTAGGAATCTAAACTGCATCTATTTCTGACCTTAGTTCTCCTATGAGGTGCAAGTAAGACTGCACTCATTTAAAAATTGACTGGGGCAGGCCTTAAGAAATTTCTTCCAAGCTCTCTTAACGTGGTTTTTAACAAGTCCTTCATTCCTTACTATGTAGATTTACCAAAGGATTGCTTAAAACATGGCAAGTAGATTCCCAATAATTATTTACTCAGAGAAGAGTTAAAGGCAAGGCAGAAGCCACAATGATTGTTACAATTCAGAAATGACAAGCAGATCATATCTACCATATCTTAGTAGCTATGCAGACACATCCTGATATTATCATATCACAGAACAATATCCAATATCCAAGACAAGGGAATCATTGGAAACAATACTGGAGGCTGGGTACCATAATTCACTCGACACTTTTCAATTACCCTTCCTAGTCAGAATTTCCAATACCTACCATAAATGAATCCCATTATCACATGAGCTCAAAGTCCAGAAACTCATCATCTAAGTCATGTCTAAGTGTAAATGTGGCCTCTTTAAAATATTCAACCCATTAATACAGGAACTCTAGAATTGCCACACACATACCAAATAGTAAAATAAGTTTAGTATTTCCTTCAAGAATGTTTCAATTCTGAATGGGAGGGTTTAGGAGGAATAGAAAAATGATTTATGTTAATACTTATGTTTTTTAATTTATATGTTTATGATGATGATGTTTACTATTAATTATTATTTTATGTATGTGTTTATATACATGATATATGTGTGTTAGCACACATGCCAGTTTTGCTTGTGTGGAGGTCAGAGGAACATGTCCTCAGGCTGTGGATCAGAACAGGTCTGTGGAACAGGTCCTCACCTTCTTCCTTTACATAGTTCATACATATGAAAATTAGATGATAATGCTTGCATAACATGCACTTTTATCCTCTGAGCCATCTTGATGGCCCCTAAGGAAATTTGAAATCCAATCTGAAGAAGATGAATATACATTCCTTAGGACTGAATTCTACTTTAGCCAAGACTTATCCTCCATGTCAACTAGTCATTTCTAGCTTATTTTTGTTTCAAAAATAAGAGGCATATTCATGCAGTTGAGTCACTTCTCATCTTCTGGTAGAATATTGACCATTCAATGTCCCATTTTCCTTATAGTTTCTGCCAATGAGATATGATTCCGTTGTCAGTGTTGTCATGGTATCACGCCTTCAAAATTATTGAAGTTATTTGGTAATATTTCTGGTTTTCATTAGAGAAATCCACTTCTACAAGTTTCTGGCTTTGACTTCTGACAAACTGAGGTCTGCAACTTTGAACATCTTAGCTCTATTGTTTAAGAAATCAAAGATGGATTAACATCAAACTTTTTAAAAAAGAATTTTTTGCTTGTCTAACTGACAGTGATCTTTCTGAGAGTTTCACAAAGAATTTAATAATCATACTCTGAGCTCAACATTAGACTGTTTTGTAAAGGCTTTTAATTATCTATCCTATATCTATCATGTATCTATCTACCTGTCTATCTATGATCTATGTATCTCTATCATCTATCATCTATGTATCTCTATCATATATCTATCATCTATCATCTATATCATTTATCTATCTATTTATCTACTATCTATAATCTATCTATCTATATCATCTATCATCATCTGTCTCTATCTATATCTATCTATCATCTATTATCATCATCTATCCATCATGTAAGTATGTATGTATCTATCTATCTCTCTATCTATATTTGATATATCCTTATTATGTAATATGAGAAATAATGCATATTTAAAATACTGACAAGGATAATTTAGAAATTTCAGAACCAAAACCTACATTAAAACTGAATTTATGTCTAATTAATGTTGAATTTCTTTCCCTCACTGTATTTTTGAAATATCATCACATTTAATGTATGCAGAGTTTTGATAAACTTTGTCATATACAAATAATTGAATCAATAGCTTATTTGACTACTAAATAGCAAAGAAATCTTATTTGTTCATGTTTTCTACAAGCATTTTAATTCAGAGTATAAATAGAGCAAGCATAATATTCTCCATTTCTAATATTGCAATATGCAAAAGAAATAAAGTTGCCTTTAATCCCAGCATTAGACAACAGAAGGCAGACTGAAAGACCTAGATGATTTATTAAAAACAATTTGGAATATTAAGACAAACTTGCAATTTTAGTAGATGAATACTTAGAAAAAGCATTTAATCCTGGTTCCTCTTAGTCTTGAATTGAACCCACAGCTCAAATACTATATCTTACATAATGTTTCCTGAAACAACACAAACAAACCAGGCAGCACCTCTAAAACTTTGTGGTAGAAATTCTTTCAGTAGATCACAGAACTCATTAGAAACACGTTCTTATTGACCCATTTATACAGGCAAGAGTATTGCTAAACTTTCATATAACATAATAATAATTCTTACAGTCTCTCAGGTTTTTCTTCTTTCCTTAGTTTACCTCCTTACAAATACTCTGATTTTTGTAGTAGCAAGATTTTCAAAGTACTTAGGCTTGAATATACAATGGATTCTCACCTACAACCATTTTCCAAAGACATACCCACATTTCAGTTTTATTCATATGGCACTCCATTCAGTATCAAATTCTGTACCAACTTTCTAATTAAGTATTCATCAAAGAATACTTTATGACATTTCATCTTATATGCATGTATGAAATTCTCAATAAATTATTTTAAAAAAATACTTAGTGTGTTAAACCAGCAATTATTTATTACTTCACCCATAATGTGGTAAGAAGTGTAGGACGGCAACTCTGTGTCCTTAGCTCAAAGCCTTTATTTGTGAAGCACTGATTGACAGGGTCCTCTTCAAATTCACTGCTATCTTTATTTGTTGACTTTGGTAACTTGTCACTTCGGGCTCTAAATAGGGTTAACTCACAACATAGGTGTTGTGTTCAAGAAAAATAATGATTCACAGATAATGAAACTCTATAGAACATGAGCAGGAATGCTCATAAACTGATCTCAGAAGTCACATTCCATCAATTCTGCTGCATAATTTTCTTTTAAAAGTGATGAATATCCAAGCTCCTGTCAATGGAAGAAGACATTATATGGAAGAATAAGTGTCAAAATGTAGCAATATTTTGGTTCATCTTACTAGCTGCCTACCACAGATGTGTTCAGTTAAACTAGGTCCTGAAGAGATTCAGATATGGTAAGATCCAGTACAAGTCTTCTAGAAAAAGAAGGTAAATCCTGAGAAGCTGAATATTTGGTGATGAACAACATTTCTTTTGTCTACACATTTTGTCAAACAAAGATTTCTTCTATGTTTAAAACATCTGTTGTAAGAGTGTCATATTTATGTGATACATGCAAGTAATCTAGGGATAATTATGGAATGTGCCTGTAAGAGTTATAGAAAATAAACTGTGAAATCAAATACAGAAATAGACTTTCTATTTGATAGGTTTTATTAGCCCCAAGGAACCAAGTTTTATATTCACTACAATTTATTTAACATCACTAACTTATTTAAGTACCATACTTTAAGTCAGTGTTCAAGCTTTTGTTTTTTATCTCTACATTAATGATAACAAAGTTATGTGATTAGCAGAACAGCCTTGCTTGTTTATGACATCACATGTTCTTCTATGTTATCTCTTAGTCTTGAACTCTTTCTATTCAAATGCACACCTCATTTCATATTCTCCCTAACTTTAATTTGTATATATGTGAAGATCTTCTTCTTCATTTAACTATATTCCCTGGTATTCCAATGTGTGGAATATTACAAATGTGCACATCAAAGTCTTTCTTCAGATACTCAAAAGACTTCAATTGTTTTTGCCGTATAAGTTTATAATGCCATGCTATTTTCCACATTACGATGAAATTTTTATATTAAAAAAAGACCCACCTCCAGTGATGTGCTTGTGCTTCTCCCTACAGGGTCAAACCTCCTAAAGGTTCCCTGACCCTCCCAAACAGCACCACCAACTGACCAAGTGACCAAATATTTGGAGCCCATTGGGGACATTCTCATTCCATTCACCAAAATGACCATTAAGCGATGTTTGATTTTTTATTGGGTTATATTATTTTTAATAAGTTGCTTATATGTTTCTTCAAATTATCTAAAGTGATCATTCTTTTTTGTGTCTAATTTTATTTTATTTTTATTGAATTTTTGACATTTCCAGACAATATAGTTTGATGGTATTTTAGAAACCCACTTTTATTAGCACCTGTGCTCATTGCCCTCACACTCAATTTAAC
>NW_008338715.1:6064696-6071640 GCF_000622305.1 Nannospalax galili | reverse complement strand
TATATATGCTTATAGAATCTGACTTGTTTTCCCAAATTTTCCTAGTGTGGGTTCATCTACTGAGCCCATCGAGAGTCACATCCCTATAAGACATAGATTTTTCTGCTGCCAGCAGCTATCAGTTGCCAAAAGTTCCTTAGGCTGGGTTGAGATTTCTTACCCACTTCCCCATGTCTATGCTGATTTGTGCTGATTTGTGCTTGCATAGGACTTGTGCATGATGTCAACCTTTCTTTCCTCATATGAATAACTGACCAGTTGTCTGGAAGACTGTTTTTCCTTGTGATCATCAACTTTCTCTTTTTCTTAGAATCTTTCTGCCTCCTTTTCCACAATGATCCTTAGTCTTGGGAGACAGAAGTTTGAAATATGTATCCTACTAGAGATAAAAAAAAAACTCTCTGGCATCTTGTTCACTGCACATTGGTCAATTGTGGGTTTCTGTTTTAATTCATGTTGTAACTGACCTGGTAGCTTCCTCCCTACCCTAAGACAAGCTCTCATCGACTGGCCCAGCAAACTCACTACTGGTTCAGTAATAACACTTTAATTTGGGGGTATCAACAACTGTCTAATTAGAATTAAGGCCCACTTAATGGAAGGAAACTCATATGTGGTAATATAAACGTAGCCAAAAACACATGGCAGGAGAGGCCATTAAGTCTGGTGAAAAACTTGCCACATTCCTAGACCAATGTAATCTCTTTCTATGTATTAAATATGCATTTCCTATTTAGACAACTGTACCTTTCAGTCCTCATCAAAGTAGATTCTTTTATAACATACAGAGACTATTACAAATTTCCAGATTTGTTCAAATGCAGAGAATAAGTATCTGTGAGACAATTAACCCGAAGTGACATATCTACAGTGCAACCTCTACCCACAGAATGCATCCCTCAACTTTCACTGGAAAAATTTCTTTATACAGCAGATTCTTTGTTTGTTTTGAAACAGGATCTCATTCTGTAGCCCCAGCTGGCCTGGAACTTGCTATGTAGAACATTCCAGGCTGTCCTCAGTCTCATAGCAGTCTGCCTGTCAGTCTCCTTAGTGCTGGGGTTAAAGGCAACTAGTGATATTTCTTTGCATATTGTTTGCTGTTAGAAATGGAGAATAGTATGCTTGTTATATTTATACTCTTTGAATAAAATTGTTTATGCAAAACAAGATCAAACAAGACTTCTTTGTTATTTAGCAGTCAAATAAGCTATTGATTAAATTATTTGCATATGACAGTTTATCAAAACTTTGCATACATTAAATGTGATGAAAATTCAAGAATACAATGAGGGAAAGAGATGCAATTTTAATTAGACATAAATTCAGTTATAATGTAGGTTTTGGTTCTGAAATTGCTAAACTCTGCTTCTCGGCAATTTAAACATGCATTATTTCTCATATTACTTAGTAAGGTTTTGTTAAATGTACATATAGATACTAAAATATTTCTCTAAGAAATTATATGGTTTTAAGCATAATCACAAGCAGACTTGTTATGTTTGCTCTTGTTGCTTTTAACAAATAAATATGAATAGTAGTAGAAATTTCCCGAAGTTTCTAGCAATGTTACTATTAATCCTACATTCTGTTAAGAAAACTATAATTATCTCTAAGCACAAAGAATAAACCATAAGAATTCCATGTTTTCCATTGAAGTGATGATCAATTTTGGCATTTAGAATAATGCATTGCTGAGAATATATGATGTTGAATTTGTTCTTAGCCCATTTTAATTATTATCAAATATACAATATAGCTGTTCATATATTCACAGGGATAGTTTACAACAGTCTATACAAACCTATCTGAATCTCAAAACACATGTGAAAAAAAAGATTGGACCAATTAAAGACATTGAATAAAGTCAATATGTGTAAGAAAATGAACAATATTGCTACAAAAACTAAATGAGTGAAGGGAATTAACTCTCCAAAGTTTCATAAATGTACATTCTAGTAGGAGGTTGTGGCAGGGACATAGGGAAGAATCTTCGATTCTGAATATTAAAATTAAGTAGGTTTAAACAGTATTTTTTAAGTGGTTAATACATTTCCATATAATAAAATTCTGAACATAAAGCAGTCATGTACATTTCAATTTATTAAAACAGATAATCACTATTTTGTTATCAAAAGAATGTGAATCTTCCCATAGCGATATCTAAGAATTGATTTAATGATAACTTATAATACTGTAGATCCTAGATATCCAGACTAAAACATGGAGAAACATTGCAATAATCTTGAGTGTTTTAAAATATGTATTCATAGCCCCTAATATAGTGCATTAACCTATGCTTTTCAAGATCTGGTAATTGTTAAGGAAATTAAATATGAAAGAAAGACACTAATGGAAGCAGCAAGAACACAACTCTTGGGCACAATGCAGACAGTGTCAGATTTAAGGCATAAGCATATCACATGACCTTCTAGAAGAATCCTACACTGAGCAGATGTTCATACCATGACATTAATTGAAACCAATCTTTGACAGAAAGACCATCCCTTTAGCCGTGAGGCCCCTGTCAGAATGTCAGGGTTCACACACAAAGGCAGTAATTTAGACAGGGTTTCAAATATTTATAAGGTAGTAGAACAATGGCTTATGAAATCAGACATAATATCAAAACTTTTCACCTATTTCAAACCCTTATTTTGATTTTACCTTTGTATTAAAGCCTCATTTCTCTGTGAAAGTTTTTCTTTTCTTAGAAAAATATGAATTGATATTTAGTTAGACTATTGATTTAATTAATACATTTTGAAAATACTGAAGTGAATCTCTTCTATGTCATTTTTCCTAGTACTTATTTTCTATAGTCTTCTCAAGGAAATTATCTCCTCAGCATAAAACTAGATAATTAAGCTGGGTATGGTGGCACACACCTTTAATCCCAGCACTGGGGAGGCAGAGGCAGGTGGATCTCTGTAAGTTCCAAGCCAGCCTGGTCTCCATAGTGAATTCAGGACAGCTGGTGCTACAGGAAGAACTTGTCTCAAAAAGACTAATAATAATAATAATAATAATAATAATAATAATAAATAACCTAGATAATTAGACAAATACTTTAAAAATCATTGGAATTGTTAGTTTCTTATCATGAATGTATTTTAAAAATACATCTTATTTTTTCAGAATACTTTTAGCTAAATAATCTACAGTAGTTTAAAGATACAATCATATATATTACATATATATATACATATACTAGTCTCATATACTATACACTAACAAGCCATAAAACAAGAATGACAAATACTTTGTAATAAATATTGGTAGATAATCTTGTCAATTTCTTACAGTATATAACCCAGAAACAAATGCAATTTCCAATAAACAGACAAGGAAGTATTTGTCTCTCTTATATTCTATGAATTCAGAAACTGCTGATCAAAAATGATGTTCATATAATACTGAAGAAATACTCTCAGAAAAAAATGTAAGGAAAATCCAGTTGTGCTGACTGGGCATTTTAATTAGGATAATATGAGAAGAAATTTTTGAGATAGGAAAGTCAGTCATTCAGTATAAGCCCTTCTTAGAGTTTCTTGTTTAGCTTTCTGTCCTACACAAGATGGGCTTCTGATTATACTCTGAAAAAAGCATATTAATTACCTGGATTGAAGGAAATTTTTGGATGAGTATAGACTATGCCATATATTAACTGAATTGATGTTATTAGCTTTGGTTTTATTCACCAGAAACAAGTTCTTTAAACATAATCTGGGCATCAAAACTAAACATTTCCAGCAAGTTGCCAGTATTGTGGTTGATTGGAGTGGGAAAAATTTTTCCAATTGTGGTGTTGTTTAAAGAAAACTGCCATAAACCAAAGACATAAATATAGATGAATGATTACAGATCTATAAATTGATCTTCTACTGCCATCAAACACAAGAACACAAACTTGTTAAAGCATTTCATTTCCTCTGTTATTGTAGGTATTCTAAGATAGTAGATTGTATTATCATATATAAAAATGTAGCAATATGGAAAAAGTTATAAAATACATATTATATTACTTAGTGAAAGTGATGTAGTTTTTAATCCAAGCTGACAATTGAATTGGAAAGATGCACAGAATACACTTTAAAGTGTGCCTGTGAAATTGTTCCAAATTGATTGGCATCTGGGACAATGAGCTTTAAAGGAAATGTGGGTGGCAGCTTGCATAGTATTAGGGCCTTTGTTGAGCAATTAGAAGGAAGAAGGCAAAGCTCGCATAAGAATACCAGCTATGGGCTGGGCGTGGTGGCGCACACCTTTAATCCCAGCACTTGGGAGGCAGAGGCAGGTGGATCTCTGTGAGTTCAAGGCCAGCCTGGTCTACATAGTGAGTTCCAGGACAGCTGGGGCTACAGGGAGACCAGACCCTGTCTCAAAAAGACCAAAAAATAATAATAATAATAATAATACCAGCTATGGCCCTTGAGTTGGTGCATATTTGTTGCTATTGAATTCAAAGGAGCAATGCTCCAGAATGCTTTCAGGCCCTCAACCTCAGGACTGAGATCATAACATAGACCCCTCTTGTTCTGAGGGTTCAAGCCTACTCCTTGAGTAGGTAGCTACTGCTTTCTCCGTTTTTACAGCAAAAATAGTCATATGGGGAACATTCAACTCCTATCTATCTAAGCCAATCAAATAAATACCCTAAATCTTCTTACATGATCACACACACGCACAAATGCATGCACGCAAGCACACATATTTTAAAAGAAAAATATAGTATCAAAATACTTTTGTGATGAGAAACCTTGATTAATAAAACACGAGGTTTTCTGTTCTAAAATTATCTGCACTGTTATTTTTATAGTGATAATAGTTCATTTCTAGCTTTACAGAAGTGCATCTCTTTCTCTGTCATTATCCTATTTTATACTAAAACATATCTAGGCATAGTTTCTTTAATGTTATTGCTTGAATTTTACATTATTTTAAAAATTATCTTATCGATGTCATCCACATACTTGGAGAATTTTTCTTCCACTTTATATTCAAAATTAATTTCCCTGGATTTTATATTTTTTCTTGTTATGTGATTCTGAAGACACACTGTCTTCATTTTGTCCCTCAAATTCCTATATATTTTAGACTTTATACTTTGTATTATAGTTGACATTTCCTATTGTTCTTCCTCTTTGGATTTTATTTTGGAGGGCATTTTATTATTTTGCCATGACTTACTTGTGTGAAGATTTCAGTGGGGGTGTGTTTTTCTAGATATTGGAACTAATGAATTATGAGGGCAAAGTAACATCTCAATATGTTGCCTAGGCTGTTCTTGGATTCACTCTATAGCACTGACAGACCTTTGAATAGGATTACAGACCTGTGTTAGCAGTGTTAGTAAATATGATATACATTTTAATTATATTTTCCCTGTGGAAGTCTAAATACGTGGCTTCTAATAAAATGATCTTCTCCAAGTTATACAATAAAGTGATCATTCAATAAAGAATATCTCACATAAAGGTTTAGGGTGTTAACGATTTTAACAGTAGGCTAAAAATGGACATTTTGTGAGTTTTACAGGAGAAATCAAGAATAAAATTGGTTCTTGTCTGAGTCAAAGAGCGGTAGAATTAAATTTAAGATGTATACAAAGGGATTTTCATCTTTTATATTGATATTTATTTTCTTTTGATGCTATCATTTTATTAGAATTAAATATTAAATATTAAAGTCTGTTAGAGCCATTTTTGTTATTTACCTGAATACTAATGTACAGTCACATAACATGTATTAGTTTATATTAACTTCCAACATGAGATATAGTCAGATAATTTTATGCTTTATGCTTAAAACTTTTCTTCTTAAATTTTGCTGAATATTTCTGTTTTTTGTTTTTATTTAATTTTTATGAATGTCATACAATATATTATGATTATATTTAAATTCCCTCCTATATCTACACCCTTTCTTACTAACCACCCACCAAATTTCTGTACTCTAATATATATTATATTTAACATGTTAATAATATATTAACAATCTATAATACAGATTAGTATATGTGTATGTGTATTCATGTTTGTGTCCCCAAATTATCTTTACTGTGAGTTCATACACTGAAACTGGTCAATCTAAGCATCCCATCCTTCAATGAGACTAAATCTTCCCCTTCACAGAAGCCAATAGGTTCTCATGTTAGGTTGGGGTTCCTTACCCACTTTTCCCCATCTATGCTATGATTTCATCTGGCTTGAGCTTTTGAGGGACTTGTCCGTGCTATCAACTTCCTATGAGTCCATGTGAGTAAATATATCAACAACTGTCTAGAAAACTCTGTTTCTTTATGGTCATCCACTTTCTTTGGCTTTTACAATCTTTCTGCTCCCTCTACTGCAGTGATCCCTGAGAATTGAGAGGCAGAAGTTTGATGAAGGAGTCATATTCATGGATAATTACTCTGCAGCCTCTTATCCTGTACATGGTGGTCACTTGTGGTTCTCTGTGTTAATCACCATCTCTTTTATAACTGTACTTCTCTACTGAGAGTTGTGAGACGCATTAATCAAGGCTGATCTGAGTGTTTCTTTTTTATTAGACATTTCTCAACACACACAAAAAGGAGTGACATTTCTCATCTTTCCCTGCTTTTTAGAAACCCTGGCTACAGATAAACCATCCTCATCTGCATCTGTGTTTACCTTATAGACTCACATAGTAAGTTGTGAATTGCATTTTTTGTTCTTCATTCCTAGTATAACTGTTATATAAGGCTGATCTGAGTGTTTCTTTTTTATTAGACATTTCTCAACACACACAAAAAGGAGTGACATTTCTCATCTTTCCCTGCTTTTTAGAAACCCTGGCTACAGATAAACCATCCTCATCTGCATCTGTGTTTACCTTATAGACTCACATAGTAAGTTGTGAATTGCATTTTTTGTTCTTCATTCCTAGTATAACTGTTATATATATATATATATTTTAAT
>NW_008338715.1:6058476-6063060 GCF_000622305.1 Nannospalax galili | reverse complement strand
ATATGAGGGGGAACATATGTCGATTTTTTTTCTGAGATTTTGTTACTTCACTTAGTATAACAGATTCTAGTTCCATCCATTTCCCTGCAAATTTCATGATTTCATCTTTCTTTACTGCTGAGTAAAACTCCATCGTATATATGAACCACATTTTCATTATCCATTCATCAATTGAGGGACACCTAGGTTGCTTCCATCTCTTAGCTATTGTGAAAAGAGCAGCAACAAACATAGATGTACAAGTGTCTCTGCAACAGGACAAGTTCTTTGGGTATATGCCAAGGAGTGGTATAACTGGGTCAAATGGTAGGTTCATTTGTAGTTTTCTAAGAATATTTTTTTACAGAGTTACTGTGTTTCTTTTACCTCATGGTAATATTTATTGTGATTGGTCACTCGTCTTGTGACATTTATCAGTCTATAGGTCTCTCATTTTGCAATATTTTCTTCAGGTGTTACAGATTAAAAATAACACATGGTTGCTACTTTGCTTCATCCTGACTTTCATTTTGTCTAGTCAAAATCAGAATGTTTCGTAAAACTTTTCCTGCTATTTACTTAACCTTCATCTTTAGTGTTCTGCATTTTATAGATAGGTTTTTTTTCCTTTTATTTTTAAGCTACCTCAAAGGATCTAACTCCCAAAGCATTTATTAAATCATCACCTTTGTGGTGCCTTTCAATCATATCGTTGTGGACACTGACTATCACAGATTTTCTAGTTATCTTGGCAAAAGTATTTACCAACTGCAGGCTGCTCCATCATAGCTAGAGAAGAGAGTCTGCTTCTACATGACTTCTTACCATTTCTTTAAATATGAATACATAATTTCTAAAAATGTTTCAGATGCAGAGTGATTTATAATTTGTAAATTTTTACCATAGTAAATCTGCTGTTGGTGTTTACTTGTAAGCCTGTTTGGAAATCCAAGCTGTAGTCAATCTTAAGAATAAGCTAAACAATTTTAAGATGATGACTTTTTAAGCAAAACATCAACAGTGCCATTTATAGTGTGTAGCTGTATTCTTGGGCTTGTTACTTCCATCTATGAGGAGAACTATTGTATGTTTAATAATTAAAGAGATCTGTTGTTTGTTGATTTTGGATTTGTTTTCTTGACATACTGAATAAAATATTCAGTTAGTGAAGGACATGCGGCATTTCTTCACTGAAACACAGCAAATATTGCTTTTTCTGGTTCACAGACCTTGTTTTCAACTAATTTTATAAGCTATGCAGGATAAGAGAATTCAAGATTCAATTCTTCAAGATTTATATATCATATACATGTAACATCGTCTTCTGAAACAAGGTAAATAGAGACTCATAGATGATAAATACATATAAATATGTAAAACACCTCAGAATCCCAATTTTAGAAGCTTTATGTTGACTGAATTGTTCCATTTTTTTTCTTTTTCATTAATTCTGCTGACATTAATTTTTAATAATTCCACACTGTCTCAACTTCAATTTTTACCATTAATAAAAATTGTCATATGGAAAATCTTCAAAATTGTGACGTACGGCATACTAATGCAATCAAGCACATCAGTATCATATCTATTAAAAACAACATTTTTATTCACCCTATTTACATGAAATGTTTTATAATTTATTTTGTATATATTTCTCCATATTTAATTACTTCAATTAAAATCTAAAAATATGAATGAAAACTCAGTAGAGTCGTACAAAATGCTACTTTGTATAAATATTTGGAAATGGTTTAATAGTGATAATTCTAAACAAAATATTTGCATTTTGGTGCAGCTTATCAAAGAATCATTTTTAAAGCTTGATTAGAAAACTAGAAATTTGTAATAAATTGAAAAGTGGTTACTAAGAACAATAATGTTATTATCTCTTTTGGCATATACAACAAATCAGTGTCCAGTAGGGTGTAATTCCTAATGCACTATTGGTCTTCCCTTTTTATTACAAAGAGCAGCTATTTGGTGGACAACTAGAGAACAAGAAAAATTCTGAACATGGAACAAGGAGGTACAGTGGCTAAAGTATTTGAAAGTAAGGATTGTTGATTAGAAAGCTCCTGTGCATCTTTCTCATGTCGCCCTATCAACAGTCTCCTGTTTACCTAGATGCCTCATGTATTTCACTGAATATCTACCTATAATTGAAAGATAATGAACATAAGTGAAAACAAATGAGAATAAATTTGTATTTCCTTGGTCTCTTTATTCGAGATGTCCTGAGGAACTCAGTTTCTATGAAGTGAAGTTTCTGTCACAGTCTTCCCAAACTGCATTCCTCATATTGCCCTTTTACCATAGTCCATGAGAACTTTAGTCATGAAAGAACTTTTTCATAAAATGTGGACGGCTTAAGAAAAGAATTAATATTAAAAAATCTGAATGTTTAAATAAGGCCAATACTTTTAGGGTTCAGTCAAATATACACCAGTATGGTGACTTATAATATTGTGGGAGAAACTGTTGTTAGTTTCCTGGTACTTCATAGGTCTTTTGTATCAGTTTCTGTCTGTCATGACTGGGACACTGACAGTTCTTCGATGGACTATGCACAGAGTTTAACAGAAGCTGCCGACGCCATTGTGGTGAGAGTCAATGAGCAACAGCTGTGCTTTGCACTTCCATTTCCTGGGCTCCATTTGGCTTTATTCATTCTGTTTGTGCCTGAACTTCCTATATATGCTCAGGGTTTTCAGATTGTCTTTAATCTTCCCAAATTTACCCCTCTATTTCATCCATCTCCAGACCCTGACTTCAGGGCGACATCAGATGAAAAACTATTAGACTAACATAAACTTCCTAAACAGCTCTGGCAAATATATAAGATTTAATCTATATAAGAAATCCCCTTTTCTACACTGTTTTTGTGGCACTTACATTTTGCCAACCCCCAAATAATACAGACCATGCCCCTGAAAATAGGTTCACTCCATTGATTATGGTTTGTACAGAGATGTATTTGTGGTTTGATTAGTTTTAAAGACATTAATGACTGTTACCAACAGTAATTGGGTTTGGGTTTGTTTGTGCCATGCACTGAAAACTCTCACTTAAATTGTTTGTAGTTACCTGTCATCAAATGCTACAGAAGACAAGTCTTTAGCTATGTAGCTGCTCCCACAGAACCCAGAAGTGAAAATGCAGACAATATTGGGATGGGTATTAATTCATAAATATTCTAGAGACCTAGAAAATAAACTGATGATATTAGCATTTCAAATATCAGCTCAAATTTCTGTCCAGGTAAGAAACCAGTAACATTCTATGACATCCTAAAATGGAGTTTTTCTTATCATTGAAATAGTTGAGATTACTGTTAATAAAGGTAAGTTTTATTTCACAAGAAAATAAGGAATACATGTTACATTCCTAGTATTTTATTTGCCTTTTTTGAATGTTAGAGCATTGGTCTAGAAAAATAAGGATCCTCAAAATAGTGTGAACCCTTAGGAACATGTTGTCTTGAAGCTTAGGACTTAGAGCCTATAAATTATATTGAGAGGTTTTTGACATTAGAAACATATTTTCTTCCCTTAAGTAATTCATCTCTTGTTACTGAAATAACCCACAATAACTACTATGAATTATATGATTCATAGAGAGCTCATAAATCCCTTGATATATACCTCATCACTTCTCATTGTTTCAGAACTTATAATCAGATTAAAGCTTTACCAATCCAGAAAGGGTAAACCTCAAATTATGATGTACTAAGAAATGTAATAGGCATCAAAAAACATAAGATTTTTGTCACATTGCATTAACAGTTTTCTGGGGTGCATAACTGCATATAAAAATTGCTAATCTTGGGAAAGAGTAGAATAGGTGTGTTCTTGGACTGTGATGGATTATTTCATAAATTACACTAAGCAGAAACTCTGGAATCAATATATGATGAAGGGCTGAGAATAGTTCTAACACTATGATTCTAAGATTAAAAAGTAAGCCCAAAATATCTTAAATCAATGAATTGAAATGGTATAACTTTCTTACTCTTATAGAGCAGAGTGTTGAAAGGCTGAAGATGTTTGAATTCTTCTGATAGATTTATCATATGAAACCTACATTTCCCAAGTCAATACTAACTGAATCTTCTGAGAAAGTACAATGGATGTTATGTTCATGAACACTGTAAAAAATTAGTTATATTCTGTGCAAGTAGCTGCACTATTCACTCTGAAGGAAGGCTGGGCACAGCAAAACATCCTTGCAGTTTAGAAGACATAGATGATAGATGACAGATAGATAGATAGATGACAGATAAATAGATGATAGATAGATAGATAGATGATAGACAGATAGATGATATATAGATAGATGAGAGATAGATGATAGATAGATAGATAGATGATAGATAGATGTTAGGTAGGTAGATAGATAGATGCATGATAGATAGATAGATAGATAGATAGATAGATAGATAGATGTTAGGTAGGTAGACAGATGATAGATAGATAGATGATAGATATATAGATAGAAACATATATAGACAGATAGAAAGATATATAGATGATAGGTAGGTAGATAGATAATAGATAGATGATAGGTAGATGTTAGGTAGGTAGATAGAGGTAGATGATTAGATAGATA
>NW_008338715.1:6041253-6058449 GCF_000622305.1 Nannospalax galili | reverse complement strand
GATAGATAGATAGATAGATAGATAGATAGATAGATAGATAGATAGATAGATAGATAGATGATAGATTGATAGGCAGGCAAACAGACAGATGGTGATCTAATGGTTTACCTTATAATCATGGAACTACTGTGAATCCTGTACTTTGGTTTCCCTCTAGACTGTCTTTTATTTTCTCAAAATGATAAACCAAAGTGTGCCTGAAACTCCATGTTGAAGTGATCTGCTTTGCTTGCAGGATCTCTCACATTACTGTAAGTTAGTAAGAGATGGATATGGTTTCCATTTGAACTTACGAATTACAGCATGGCCTCAGCCATTCCAGTTTTGCTAGAATTAGGTTAATTAACCTTTGATGAGGTTAATTTTAACAATCTATTACCAAAAAGGCATATTTCTGATAATTTTGTTAATCGTCTAATCAGTGTTGATGCATTGGTAATATACACAGCCTGTGCTAAACCATAAGTTGACATAAGTGACTCTTCAATGTTTAGCTCAGGTCTCCACTGGATTCTCCCATAAGTCTGGGTCCGTTTAGAGAGCTAGGCCCAAGAAAAAGATTATCTTCCCTCAACATTCATTGGCTCTCTTAGGTCTTCTTCTTGAGGAAAGACCACCATGACATTCCCCTCAAAGCATCTTAGCATCTCCACTGGTGTTGGAACTACACAGATATTGCAGGACTACTGTACTGTAGGGCGTTCATTGGTGCAGCTTCCCTATGTTGTCTAGAATGCATTAATTAGCAGCAGGTGTCTAGTCCTTCTGGCTTTTAAATTCATTCTGCCCCTACTTCCATGCTGTTCCCTGAAACTTAGATTTAGACTTTTCATTGTAGATGTAACATTTAGGGCTGCACAGTTCACAGTTACCTATTCTCTGCATTTTCCCAGTTGTGTAACTTTGTAATAGTCTCTATTTGTTGCAAAAGGAAGGTTCTTTTGTAAGTAATGAGAGGTTTAGTTATCAGTAATTATATGGGTAGTGTGATTCCCTGTACTTTTAGGCATCAACCCTGATGCCGCTTCCTCCAGGCAGTGTTCACTATTTGCTACTTCCCTTCTGCTACGCTTCGAGAAGCCCCTCCTAAAGGACTCCTATAAATGATATAATGTGCCCCATCTGGAGTGTGTGATGCTCAGTGTTCCCATTGTGCTGTGGTTAATTTCAGGCAAGTCTTTATCATGTTATAATATATCTGGCACAGGGGGAGTAAGCTACTCACAGTAAAACAGGAATTCTTGTAATGGAGTGTTTATTTTATTTGTCATTCTGTCTAGATCCATGTCTGTCTACCTATACTAAGCACAGTGCCTAACAGTTACAAGTCTATCAAATGCATGATGAACGGTCTGTTGAAATAATTTTTGTACATTCTCAAGCAACACTTTTGAGGCTCCACAAGTCACTGAAATTGGTGAACATTTAAGGAATTCTAATCAATATTAAAAGCAAGACAAAGGATAGAAAGTCAGCTTAAATACCAGCAATATGGCTGAGCATATTGAGATAATTAATGACTGCTTAATGAATATCAAAATTTTGTGAATTCACCCTCAGTATCACAGACACTCTAGACTTGAGAAGAGTATATTCCTGTGTTTTTATAGTTGGGCAGCATGGCTAAACTCTTGTGGAAAGAGGAGGAAAAATTGCTCTATTCATGAAAATTAGGTCCATGAGAGAAAAGGAGGAGATTGAATCTCAGAGTTTCAAACCAGGAATGATTTTGGTGTCTTCTGACATTGGATAAGGGATGAGTTAGAAAAGGGGGTATTAGTATCAGTGAACATTCAGGTTACAGAGGGAGGGAGATGGAGCAGGAGCAAGACAATGTTCAGGCAAACTAAATATAAATCATAATAAAATATTTAGGAGGGTATTGAATTAAGAGGAAAAATATATATGGGTGACCATGGAACCTCCTCGCAATTTTCTGCTCTAAAGTAAGGCAACACTGGTAACCAAAAATGGGAAAAAAATTAAATAATGCCACAAAGTAAGTTCACCCCTGTTTCTAGCAAATACTAGAAGATGAGACAACACAGTAGAAACTGGAAATCATAATTCAAGCCTGATGCATAGAGCCTATAATAGAGCCTCCCTTATTGATATGTGTTGCTAGCAAATCTGACTTAATTTTAAGGCACTGAATATTTTATCAAGATATAAGTTCATATTTAAGCCAAAAGTTTATTTTCCTTCAGTCCCTTTATTCCTGAAATTTTTCCGTTTCCTTCCTCTTCCATAATAACTTCACACTGACTTTCCATTGAGCCTGTATCACTTATAGCTTCACCTTTAAAATTCTTTCCAGAAGTATAGGGTGCCACTTGGTGAGTTTTCCTTTTCTCTAAATCCTTTACCTTGAGGTCAATGTCCATATGCATATGCAGTACATTTTGGACTGTGGTTCTTTGATAATTCTTTTTTTTTTTCTCTTGCTGTTCAATAGTGTTATACTACTCTATTATACAGGAAGCAGAAAAATTTTATGAGTTCAATTTAGTTTCTATTCCAAACCAGTAACTGAAACTGAATTTGCTCCATTTGCTTACAAATAAGCAATTTATAGTTTGAATGAACTCTTTTGGTGATTACAGTTTTCAGTGGGAAGACATGGTATTTAATACCTTAAAATAAATACCCTTCATAAATTTAGGGAGCCATATGATGAATAATATGAAGCTATTCATATTGCATAAGGAGAAAAAAGTACTTTAATCATACAGGAACAATTTCTATGAAAGAATAATGGACCCGCTGTGGTAACAGTATTATCTAAGGCAGCACCCATGTCTTATCCATGCAGCTTTCTGACATAGGAATGTTGTAGTATGTTATGGTTTTATTAGTAAACTCTGAGCAGTGCTTTGGAAAAGCAGCATTTAAATAAGCCTCAGTTAAATATTAAAATATAGAATAGCTCTTTGCTTGTAACTCATCTGGTTTTATAATTTCTGATGTTTTCACAGTATATGTTTTTGGAGAGCAAAATCATGTTGTGGTTTGCATCCTAAACCCTGCAAATAAAGAAAACCAGAATACTCAACTTATGTACAATGTTGCAATATTCATAAATAAGTTCCTATCATATATTAGACATTGGATGCCATACTTTCCCATGACAACTAAAAATCATACATACATCTAAATATTGCAATATTTTCTATTGCAAGTATGTCATATTTAGTCTCCAAGTTTTAAGTTAAGATCATGTTTTAGATGAATAAAATTGACTTTCCAGCCTGGAATTTTGTCTTGCTTTGAGCTTACTTGGGACTTGTTCATGCTTTCACCATTGTTGGGAGCTCATATGAGTAACAGAGAAGCTATCTGGAAGACCCTGTTTCCTTCTGGTCATCTATTCCTTTGACTCACACAATCTTTCTGCCTCCTCTTCCACAATGATACCTCAGCCAAATTATAGCAAATTTGGCAATAAATGATTACTGAGAAGGGAAGGACGGGGTCTTATAGGCATAGGACTCTTAGTGGGACCAGTGGATGGGCCCACACTGAATGATGTTTTAGTATACAAATCAGTCTCTTTTGGCCATTGAGTACATTAAATTGGGTGGAGGGTAGTGAGGCGAGGTACAGATAAGGGAGGGAATCTAAATATTATCAAACTACATTGTATGTATGAAAATCAAAAAATAAAATATTTGACTTTCCGAGTCCCTTAAAATCTGTTATGTATTTCTTAGTCTCATTGTGATTAAAAACTAAAATGGCATTAACATAAATTGTATAAATATAAAGTCTTTGATAAAATAGTTTAAAATATTTAGTAACAAATAATCTGAGACTTCATTATGTATTTATGATATTTCCTGTGTGATTGTTTTTAACCACGTCCTTTCGGTAGGAACATCATTGATTTATTGACAATCATAAAACTATGTGGCATGTATGATTTTTAGTTGTCATGGGAAACTATGGCATCCAATGTCTAATATATGATAGGAACTTATTTATGAATCAATTAAATTCCTCTTTTCAACAGCCTGCATTCTTTGAATATTGTAGGTACAATTTATCTAGACTCATACAGACTCAGGAAAAGATTTGTTTCATACTCGGTGCTTGGATTCTTATACAGCAGGATTTACATTTAGGGTGTCGTTCGTGTCATGTAATTGCAAGACAACTTAACGTTTTCATGCACTTGTAATATTTTTCTGTCCCATCTGTCAAGATTTATAATTGTTTGGGAGTAGAGCATTTACTACTTTTAAGTACTGTTTATGGTCATTTTAATTCTAAGGACATTTTAGAATTAAACCCAATCTGGCAAATCTTAACATGCATGGATTTATCATTCTTGCACATAAATAGAACTTGATGAAAATAAAGACAATTTGTTGTCTAAGCTCATCCCAGTGCATATGTTTTTTTATCCAACAAGTAGACAGTTCACAAGACCTCTCTCCCCCAGAATTTCAAATATAATTTTCTCAAGTTCAGTCTTCTTTATGTAATATCTTTTAAATTCAGTAGTGCAGAAAACAAAAGGAATTGTGTTAGGAGAGTCTGAGTCAGACTACTTTCCAGATGGTTTCAGTTCTTCCTTTTTTTTTTTCAGATAGAGTCTCCCTGTAGCCCCAGCTGGCCTTGAACTTGCTATGTAGACAAGGCTGACCTTGACCTCAGAGAGATGCTCCAGCCTCTGCTTCCGGGGTGGGAGCAAAGTCTTTGCCACATGCCAGGCTTTCTTTACATTTCTTGATCCTATGAAAGATTCTCTTATTTTATCCCAGTCATCTTTTAGATATCTTAGAAACTTAGCATTATCCCATAAGCAATCAATACTCTACTTGACTGATTCATCATTGGTACAGAAGAATATAAACAAGGGGCTGGAGAATGGTTCAGGCTTTAGGATCACTGGCTGCTCTTGCAGATGACCTCAGTTCAGTTCTCAGCACCCATATGTGGGTTAATAACTGTCTGTAATTCTAATTCCAGGGGCTCCAAACTCTTCTGGCCACAAGCATTGCATGTCATGGGTTCACTTACATACATGCAGGCAACCACTCATACACGTAAAATAAAATAAAAATAAACAAATAAAATTTAGCCAGTTTTGGCCTTATGTGTGCTAAGTTTTAGAGAATGAGACTGCACAGTGCATATCCCTGGATAGGGGCTCTGGGACCATTGTGAAAGAAGGGGGTGAAAGATTGTAAGAGCCAGATTTGGTGCATGAACATAAGAGAACAGAGACTATCAGGCTATTGGAAATTTTTCATATGAAGTTGCAGCAATGCTGACAGCATGGCAAGACCCATGCAGATTCAATCAGAAAGAAACCCAGCTCTGAACAGGGAAAATGAGCAGCAGACATCAACCCTAGATGAGGAACTATTGCAAATGGTTAATGTGGGGTGAGGGAGAGTAGGTCTTCATTAGGGGGATTACTTTAGATAGGCTGAGTAGACTCCAGACATCCCAAAGGACAACTGAATAGAAATCCTTGAAAGGATAGGCCTTAACATATAATGACAGAATACCTGAAATCTTATGGGGGCACTATGAGTAGTGGGGGAGGCATGGGGAGATCTAAATTTGATTAAGATGTATTATAAGGAATGCACAAAATCTCAACAAAAATATTAAAAATGAAAAAATAATCACATAAATGAAAAATTTTGAAGAATATAGACAAAAGTCCAGGTAAAAAGACTAAAACAATACAGAACTAGGGAAATGATTGAGGAAAGCAAAGCCTGGAAATTTAAACAATATTGATATGGAGTCAAAATAATGCTACTGTAATTGTGGATAGAGAGACCTAAGAATAACATTCAATTATGTGAAAGTCACATTGCTATTGGTAGTAATCAGAAAAATGAATAGGAAAATGTGATAAGATACTTCATCAGATTTGAATTTTACTAAATTATTACTTGATACCCAATCACAAAGAATTATTTCTTACAATTATAAGTGCAGAAATGAAGAATATATAAAAGGAATGTAATTATAAATGTTTATAAATATCAAAGTGAGCACAATACTGTTATTTTAGGAGTCTAGCATTTCTTTTCTTTCTTTATCATTTGAAACAATGAATATTGCAATTGATTCCTAACACAGCAACCTTCAGGAAGCTGAAAAGATATTAAGGAACAAACTAATCCTACTTGTCGGCTGATGGATGAGATGACTCAGCAGGCAAAAGTTTGTGCCAAGAAAAATTGACTGATTGAGTTTTGATCCTCTCATCCTACATTGGAAAAAGCAAATCAACTCTCAAAAGTTCTTTTCTGACCTCCAGACATACACATACAATAATGAAAATAATTTTTTAAATCCTAGTTTGTATGTTGTTGAAATTATGCAAGCAAATTATTTCTTGAGCAGATTGTTGAGACAACTTTACATGTTCCGTGCATTCAAATGAAGGGGGTTAGTGACATAAGGAATGAAAGTTATTCATTGTGTCTGTGAAATGATCCATGGGAATAGCTTTACATGGTCACGGACAGTAAATTCAAAACTGATACATGCAGTTAAATGCCCTTGCTAGTCCTTGTGTTGGTATGTAGGACTCTAGATTTGCATTCTTGCCCCACTGGAGATAACATTATGCTGTGTGCACTAGCTTTATGCTTTACCTATCCCCACAATCCCAAGCCTGCTCACCTCTACAGTATTAGTTAATCACTTACCAGGTGAGCATTCGATTATTTTTACTTTATCTCCTTCTCCAGTACTCAATAAGGCATACGTCTCATTTTCTAGTCACCTGTGGATTGTTTGGTCCCTTAATGCCACAGACTTCTATTTTCATATGTCAGCCTACTCTAAGGACTTAGCTCTTACTCCATCAGCCACTAATCTAATTCATATAATATCCTTAAGAAATAATTTTAAAATAAACTCAGTAGCCAACATATTTTAATTGTGTTTCTCTGAAGCATCATTTTACTCATGTCAGTCTTACACTTAAACCTTAGAGGAACACAAGAAATTTGTTTCTAACATCCTGATTTTTTACATGTCTGATTTTGTGTTCTTAATCTACTTATCCAAACTTTCATTGCAATAAATGTGATATTATACAAGGAACAGTTTGTGCATGAATTTGTGGTTTTGGTCATAAGTCATAATAAAATCCCTATTCCTTATTTAATGCCTCCTTTTCATATAAAGAAGGAAAATTTCATCATTTCCATACCCTCCACAATCAGAGTCCTTGGGGATCTTCTCATTTGTACATAGTCAACCAACATATTTTGAGCTCAAGCATGTTTTTATTTTCTTCAGCTCATTTTGGGAAGCTGATTCCTATCTCTTTTTAAGCTGTACGAATCTAGAAGGTATATGATTATTTCTTATCTTTACTGATATATAAATGAAGACTAGATTTAGGTAATGAAGTTTTAGATTTTTTTTTGTCTTTTTGAGACAGGGTCTCTCTGTAGCCCCAGGTGACCTGGATCTGGCTACATAATCCAGCCTACCCTCCACCTGCCTCTGCCTCCACAGTGCTGAGGTATGGGAAAAAAATGCCCACCAGGCTTGTTTATCTTTAAATAAAGAATTAAATATAGCTGGGAATCATGAATATTTTAAGATAAATAAACAATACAAACCATCATGTGACACATTTTTATTACAAATTCCTATACTGATATAACCTGTAAGTTTAATTTGTGAAATCTTTGAATTTTTGACAGTATTAAACTATAGGTAATAATGATACAATTTATTACTAAGGAAATATAAGGATCAATTAAAATATATTAATAATATACTATGCATGTCAAAAGCTAACAGAGTCTACAAATTTAAATATCTTTAGTGGATATTCATTTTGTCAAATTGATACCCTAAAATTAAACTGTATATTATATAATATGATATTTAATAATTTCTGCTGGTTGCATATTTTCACATTTAAAATTAAGGTGGCTGATAGTAAAGTTTATATTTAATGCAAAAAAATATTTTAAAAAGCTGTTGATAAGATTGGGTTCTGCTGTTCATTTTCTCAGTTCCATGCTGGCTTACTGTCTGGGAGTCCCTTTGGCCACCATGGCCAACAACTCAAAAGAAGGTATCTTCTATCAGGCATTATTGCTTGTCATGTAGCCTTTAGCTATGCATATGGACTTTTAAGAAAGTATATTAGCCCCTTTAATCTTTCTTTTTGGGTGTTTAAGGCCATACAGTTGGCCCAGATAAACTGATTTATTTTTACTCGTAAGGTCGTTTGAGGATCTGTTCCTCAGGGGTCACATGGGCTTGGGAGGCACCCCTGCCTCCTTTCTTTTACCAGTTCCGCCTATGTGAAGATAAGTCAAAGGTCCTGATTGACCATGGTTGGCTTCGTTTGGAAGCATGGAGGAAAGGATTCCTCTGTGTTGACCCTGGTGGGTTCTCCTCGGCCTCCTTGAACAAGAGGACAGGTGACCCACCACAGTTACAGGACATTTTGAGAGATGCTCATAGTCCCCTGGAACTAGTCGACCTAGGAGAGCAAGGAGCAAAAACTGTCCTTTCAAAATTGGCTGTAAATTTTTAGGTTTACAGATGAATTATTACAGTTATACAATATTGTACTCAGTATAAACCCTGTAAGAAATAAAATTAAATGAGGTTTTAACCTTTAAAAAAGATCTCCATTTCATTATTAAAATACACAGTTTCATACAGAAAAATTGATTTTTAATGCAATTAACATTAAGATGATTGCACATGCATTTCTAATTTCTATATATCTGATTATTACTAGTAACAGTCAGTTACTTTCTGAGCTCCTTGGCATCTGAGCATGAATATAAAGTCATCAGGTAGATTTCAATGGTAATATTTTTCACATCTACTAATTATTAATGAGCAAATTTTTATGGTTTGAAGAATTATTATTTTTAATCATTTAAAAAAATTTAATAACTACATGATTAGAAGAAGCATTTCACTACAGCTTTAACATATTAAGTAACACACTCCAGAGCAAGAGTATATCTCTTTCACAAGGGGCTGAAATTTTCTAGGTTCACAGTTGAATTAATACAGTTATACAATATTGAACTCAGTATAAGCCCTGTAAGACATAAAATTGAATGGCTTTTTAATCTTTAAAAAAGATCTCCATTTCATTTTAGAATATATTGTTACTTGCAGAAAGACTCATTGTTTTTGCTACTAACACTGAGATGTTGGAACATGCATCTCTAATCTGTATGTTTCTGATTATTACGAGTCATAATCAGTTGCACTTGGATACTTGGTGCCTGTGTATGTCTATAAAGTTATCGGGTAGATTTCAATGGTAATGTTTACCACCTCTGCTAATTAACATGATGTAAATTTCCATGCTTCCTCCTCAAATATACATTTATTTAAATGTGTGTGTGTGTGTGTGTGTGTGTGTGTGTGTGTGTGTAAAGTACTGATGACTGGGGCAGGAACCATCTTATTCAACTATACACCCATTTCCCAGATGGCACCCTCCCATAAACTCCCTCCCCGCCACAGAGCCCTTATACTCTGATATCCCTGCTACTGTCTGCTGTATAGTCAGCACCCCCAGCCATTCCCTACTACTTGCCCTTCTGGTGAATCTATTCAGCCTAACTAGAAGTCTTTGTTTTGTGAGGGTCAGCTGTTCCTCTTCTAGCAGCAATCAGTTGTCAATATTCATTTAGATAAGATTGGGGTCTGCTGTTCATTTTCCCAGTTCTATGCTGGGAATCTATCTGGGAGTCTATCTGGGAGTCCCTTTGGCCACTCTGGCCAACAGCTCTGGAAATTGCTATTGAATATGTCAATGCTGTTGCAATGAAATGCTTCTTCTAAAAAAAAAAGCTATTGATATTTTTTTACAAAATTGAATATTCAATTTCACATCTGTCCTCCATAGTAATTAAAATATAGGCAGATGACATTTCATATAAAAAAGAAAAGAATCTGGATAAAATTCCTAAAGATGATTTGTATAATTTAATACAAATATCAGTTACATAAGTTAAAGGCTTCTTTCTCACTTAAGCATAGATAATATATGAAAAATAGTGATTCTGTAGCTATATAATTACCAAAATTCAATGAACAGCTGCTATATAACTGGCTTTATTCTTGAGGCAAGTTATCAATTGCTGTATGTACCATCTTAGCAAATCGAGTGACCAGAACTAGAGGAACTAGATTAAAAAACAGAATCAAAGCAAGCATTCTTATCTATAAATTTATATATAGACTCTCTATACTAGACCTCTCCTTCCTGACTTCTGGCTTAACTTCTTTCCTGGCTTTAGTACTTATTAGCATAGTCTTCAGTCTCAGAAATGACCCCTTTTTCTAAATTAGACATGGTTCTGGGCTGTATTTCCCTTTAAGTTTATTCCCTTCTCTATTCCCAGATTTCTCAGGCCTGCATAATGGTCTTATCATTGAAATGGCTGCTTCTGGGTACTGATGAAAATGAAAAGAAACACAACTATATTGACCAAAGACAGAATCCTTGCCTTCAAGATTCTTATGGCCTTATAGGGAATTAAATATCAAACAGATATGTGCAACAGATCAGGAAACAGGTCATCTCTGAGTGTTTTTAGAGCTTGTCAGTTTATTAACTTGGAAAAGATAGCCATGATATACACAGTTAAAGTAGGGACACGAGCATTTAAATGAGTTTTAATAATTATAGCTAAAAACAATAACATTTATTGAACACGTTCTATATGCCACTGTTCTGAATGTTATGCTTTGATTAACTTGTGACATAAGACAGTTACACATAGTTAATAGGATGCAATCTGAACTTCCAATTTATGTAACTCCTAAAAACAGACTTTTTAAAAATATTAAATCATATTAATAGAATGGATTTCTTTTGTATTTTCCACAAAAAGAGCAAATAGTTTGATTCTCGTTAGGCACACATTAAGTTGAAAACAGAAAATTCATTTTGTTCATAAGCCTTTGTTATTTTTCTGGGAGTTTTTGTGATAACCATAGCTTACACTTTGGATAATGTACCACTAAGTGAAAAGTTTGAAATGGGATCCTAGCTTTATCGTGATAATAGAAGCTTCTCCCATGAAACAAAGCATAGGAGAGACAGTAAAATGTATGTGCAGCATCACAGTAGAATCTAAAATAACTCAAATGCTTATTTGTTGGAATTGTGGTCCACATCCGATGTTGCTATGAAATGGCATACATTTTAAATGATGGAGCTTGGTGGAAGGTTTAGATCTTTGGCCATGACACAGAAGAAGATTTGGAACCCCTATCTCTTCTTTATCTTCTCATTTTTATGGCCATTGAGGTTAGTGATTTTACCCCATGATGTAATTCTTCCCTGATACTTTGACTCACCACAACCCCATAGCAACAAGGTCAATAGGTCATGGACTAGAATTTGACACCACGAGCCAAAACAAGCCTCTCCTCTTTTGATGCTGATTATATCAGGCAACTGCTTTAGAAAGCTGCCTATCAGTGTGCAATACAGTGGAAAGAGCATTCACAAATGCAAAACCAAAATAAATAATAAATAAAAATAAACAAAGAAAGTTTAGGAAACTGCAAAACATGGATGTAAAAAGTTATCACCTTTGCCACACACTAACACTGAAAAAGTAAGACATAGATGAAAGGCTTAAGAATATCAAAATTGGATATAAAATATTCTTCTGACTAAAGAATTATAATAAAAATGGAAAAAGAAAGGATAGTTTTGATATAATTGTTAATTTTGGAGTCAAGTATTACATAGAAATAAGTCAAGGTAATATGAAGATATAGATCATGAAAGACAGTGAGACAGAATTAACCAGTGTGTGAAGGCCACTTAAAACCAAGGGGAAAGTAAGATCACTGGCCTTACCCAATTCAGTTCATCGTGTGACCTTACTACAGGAAGATAATGAGGCAGTAGATTGTGGAATGTTGGGACTATCTCTTGGTTGTCCTTTCTCAGGACAAATGACCTCATACATTTCATTCGAGGTTATGGCTTCATATAAGGCCAAGGACTGGTTTTTACTAGTCATTCTAACATCTGAGAAAGCACAATCCTTGGTGAACCAGTTTCAATGAATGTCATTGAATGAAGCAGAATAAAATATATTAGTTGAACTTTTTGAAAGCATAGAACATGAACTTTGGACAGTTCAAGAGAATAATCATGAAGTGAATCTTACACTAAATGATCTTCAGATATATAGACTAGAGCAAGTTGTTCCACTAATTTTGAAGAAAAAAAAAGGCATGCATTTAAAAAAGTTTAGGTCTTTGCAATAATTTTTATATCTTGCTTGAATCTTAACAGGATTATTACTACTAATGAATGAAGGTATATGGACTTAAATTGTTCTTAACTATCTCCTATGTTTTGACAAGTTATAACTGACTCTACATACGTAATAGGCTCATGCATTTGTACACTTCTTGAAACTTCATCTGAGAATTACATATTATGGCTGTCTTCCAACCATCTACTCTATATTTATATTATGTCAAGCAAACAGTTGTGGATTGTTGTGAATACTACACAAACATGCTGTCGTTTCTACATAAGGCAATATTGAGATTCCAATAAGAAAAAACAATGTAATTTTATTTATATCTGGATTTTACTTGTATATGTATTAAGAGGATTAAACCTGAAGATCAAATAATGATATATTGCTTCTATTTTCCTGTAAAATTGGTAATAAATAGTAATTTTTAAGTTTTGCAATATTTTCAATTTATTAATTCTCACAAATTTAATGCAATGTATTTTGATTATATTTATTCCTACCCAAGCTCTTCTGAGATCTACTACCCATCCCTACTGACCCAGCTTTGTATCACTATTTTGTTTTGTTTTCTTTAATTAATTTTTTGAGACTTTCCTACTTGAGTGTTATTTTGCATTATTTCCAACCTTCCCAGGCCCTCTCCAACATCTTCCATGATCCTTTTCTCCTTCAAAATTTCTTTTCATCTTCTTGAATATTACTGTTACATATGCACACATACATTTGTGTGTGTGTGTGTTATGTATGTATACTGTGTTCATTTAGTGGTGGTTCTGTACATATGTTTAGGGCTACCCACTTGGGATCAGATAACCTTTCAAGAAGCTATTCCATACAAAACATTAATTTCTTATCCCTCAGCATCCATTGGTTTCCTGTAGCTCTTCATCTTGAGGAGCAACCCAGTGAAATTTTTCTTATCCAAATTGGCATGTCAAACTTTCAGACTACCATGCTGAGGAGATTTCATGGGTACATCTTCTCTCTCATGTCTAGAATGCACTATTTAGTAGCAGGTGTCTGGTCCTTTTGGTTCTTACACTTTTTCTGCCCCATCTTCCATGATGTTCCCTGAGTCTTAGGTATAGATGTTGCATTGTAGATGTATTACTAGTAATTTTAGATAATTATTTACAAAGACATTTTAAAATTCAGTATTTCAATGTAAACAGTCTAGACAAGAGAACATAGTAATAAAAATTGCCGAATAGTAAACACCACTAGACTTTAAAGCACAGAAAATTTTCCTATATTCAAACACAATAAAAGTTGCACGAAATAAGAAACATAATTTAAGTATTATTAATTGTCTAAGTTTCAGTGATCAACAATTCAACACTGAGGCTTGATTTTCCTCTTGTGAAAATGGGTATGATACATGCGTTTAGCAGAACTACTTTCCCATGGTGCCTGAACAAAATCCAGAAGAACAAAATCAACTCACTGCTCCAATAGAAAGCCTCTAGCATGATCCTCTTTGACTCTTGTAGCTTTCTGTCTCTAGGACGTCCTTCGGTCATAGGAAGGAGTGTCCATTCCCTGCTTCCATCTTATCAGTTTTGTTTTTCCCTATTCCTCTGCTCTTAACATAAATAGAACACAATCCTTGGGCTAAAGGCTTACCCTAAGATGAAGATGATTTCTAATGGAGTTTTGCATTTACATCTGAAAGGATCTATTTTCCAAACAATTTCACATTCCTAGATTCTGGGAGTATTATCTCCCCATTCCACATTATGAGGGAATAATGGCAATTTAACCCAGGACTAACATATGGATACTGAGAATGTGCTCACAGATTTAAATCCATGATTCATCAGGAATGGCAGTAGTACACTGTGTGTTTGAGGATTTGCCAGGTGACTACATGATCTTCTAAATTCAGTGAGCATTTGACACATTATTCTTTCTGTATTTCACTCTTTTCCTTTATTAACAAAATGTTTTTCAATTAGGGTTGTTAAAAATTAAAGCCATATTTTGCACATCATTTATGTAAATAACTATGGGTAACATGGGCTTTATGGAGTTTAGTACACATGCTGGTCTACAGTAAATAATAGATGACATTATGTTTATTTTTACCGAACTACAATATGAAAAATTTCAACATACTCATAATTTGATTATTCAATATATGCAATTAAATCAATAACAAAATTCATATTTTTCTTAATGAGATTTTCTTACACAATTTCGCACATGAACATAATGCATACTGACCACTCTCAACCCCTAATCCTCTCTCATTTCTATGCCATCTGTAATGAACACCCCATCCTGCCCACAAATGTCTCTTTCACATTCATATCTATTCATTTTGTTTTGTGACTCATGGGTTTAACCAATGCTCTCAGTTTGACTATGTATTTGGAGCTATCTGTTGGGGCCTGGTGCACTCAGTAGTGTGTGCACATCTAATGATAGTGACTGCCATCTCTCCTAAAGTCTATCAATAGATAATAGTTCAGGAGTAAATAGTAGGGTCCAGGGATCTCATCTGTCTTCCATGTCTTAGTGTTTTCTGGGCCAGTCTTGTATGGGCCCAATGTAAATAATTACTGTTGTTGTGAGTTAATAATTATACTGGTTTTATTGAAACTAGAGGATGGTATCTCACAGCTTTTTATACTATATTCTGATTCTTATATGCTTCCAGCTCCCTCTTCCATAATGTTCCATGAGTCTTAGAGCAGGTGGTTTAAATGTGTTATTTAGGGCTGAGCCCTCAACAATCACTTATTCTCAGCATCTTGGGCAGCTATGAGTTTCTGCCTTCAAAGCTGTTCTTCCTAATAAGAGGCTTCTCCAATACAGGGTGTGAACGGCTTTCGTCTAGGGGTATAAACATCTCCCCAGATCAAGTTTGTTAGCCAGATGTGTAGTACCTGGCATGAACCCTGTCTTTTTCCCACTTTGGAGTCATCCTTGAATCCAATCATTGAATAATTGGTTACCACAGCAATGCCCATGCTTATTTACAGTAACAGTCTCAGGCATTATTAAGAAAATTTGCTTAGGATTTGCTAGTGCAAAATATTCTGATAGCTAATTTGGATAACTAAAATGTCTATGAAAAGTCATAGACTCTAATAATTGAGGGAGATTATTCATTTCTTAAGAGGGTCAGTATTTGAATACAGGAACAAAGAAAATTAGTAAAACTACTTACAAATACAAATAAGAAATATGAAAATTAGAAACGAAGCAATTTTACAATAGGAAATAGTCTATTAAACACATCCTCCTAATGAAAACAATTTGTGACAGCCTACATTCTAGGTATTATATTTTCATATGAAAAATATCAATTTATCATTTTTGATCTTAGTTTTAAAAACAAAATCTATCAAAGCAGATACATAGAGGTATGAGAAAATATGGAATTACTGTTAACTTTCCTAGGAGCTGTACTGATGGTCAAATTTTAGGTATTAAAACCTGTCTATAAGCCACTTTCAATGTGATTCATACATATGTATATACATTTGTGTCAAAATGTTTTGTGTCTAAAGTAATTATTAAGAAATATTAGCTTGACTCCATGTATGAAGGTTTACCATGTGCATGTTAGCACATTTTACTTGAAGATAGAACATGAATGAAAATGAGATGTACTCATGTACAATTTTCTTTGTGAATAAATTTTTGCTGCAACTGAGAAAATGTTTCATGAAAAATCAAAGATTTCATTTTTCTTTACTAATATAGCCTAGTGTAAAAGATAGTGGCTGAGACATATCAAGTTGTTCAGTAATTACTTGGTGGATGAAAAATAATAGTTGAAATACTCAGATAGTGATCACGAGGAAATTCATTAATAAATACTGCAACAAATGAGACATTGAAAAATACTAAACAGTCAAAATCCTTTGCGTGTGACTGGAAGAGTGCTTAGTAATGAGAACAATATCAATTCTTTCTCACTGTCATAAAAGTTATTTAATATACAGCTGTAAGCCAAAGTTCCCAGAAAGAAACTGTGTGTTCAAAGTGTACCTCCGTTCTGTAAAGCAGACCAGCTAATTAGAACCTCAATGATTGTGAAGAGTTTGGAATGTTGCAAGTCCAGAGACAAATTATGTTGGGTCACCTTTAGTCCTCTTAATAGACATTCATGCCCCTCCTCTTCTATACATGACACAATATCTTTGAGATGATTAAATAAACTATTTGGAATATAAAGCTTTTCTTTGGAATGTATTAAGTTAACATGTACTAACTTCCATCAACTCAAAAGTTAAGAGTGTCATTAGATAGCATCTGGTGCCTTAACATAATTTTCTACAATTTGCTGTAATGCTACTCTCTGGTGTTTCCACCAATATATTGGACATGTGTCTTTGAATTATGAAGTTCTTTGTTTTGTTACTACAAAAACTTCATGGAACTGTTGTAGTTTTGGAACATGGAGTTTGAGGTAATTGAAATTTGTGTTCCAAAGCCATATTCACTCATGGACATGTAAATATATTATTTTGTAATTTTCCTTCTTTATAAAAATAGAATCTTACTTGAAAGACATGACTAGTGTTGGGCAATTATTTTGGTTTTGTGTTTTTAAAAATATTTTATTTTTTTTATTTTATATTTATGCATGCATTCCCTGCCTGTATGTGAGTGCATGTATGTCATGCAGTGCTTCAGAAGTCAGAAGAGGGCATCAGATTCCCCTGGACCTGGAGATAGCTTCCATGTTGGTGCTAGGAATTGAACCTGGGTCCTCTGTAAGAGCAGTCAGTGCATTTAACCACTGAGCAATCTCTCCAGCCTGAACAATTATTTTATATGTAATATATGTTTCATAAGGATTACATGTATATGTAAAACTCTGACCTTATAATAGGCCATAATATATATAAAATGTTTTAGACTCAATGATACAACACAGTAGTTTAAATTTTAAACTATGAAACAAACTCTAAAATTA
>NW_008338715.1:6040980-6041152 GCF_000622305.1 Nannospalax galili | reverse complement strand
CATACAGAGTTAATTTGCTAAGAATGATTTTTACTATGAAAAAAATATTTTATAAAACAGAAATTAAGGCTTGGGTGATATCTCATTCAGTAAAGTGCTAGTTTTGTAAGCAAGAAGATATGAGTTCAATCCCTAGAATCCGTGTTTAAATAAAATACTTGACAGCAGGGCA
>NW_008338715.1:6030102-6040859 GCF_000622305.1 Nannospalax galili | reverse complement strand
AAGTATGTACTTTCAATTCTTATCCTGGAGAAATGGAGACAGATCTCTGGGGATTACTTGCCAATTAGCATATCCTACTTTGCAATCTGTAGAACAATGATATATTGTGTTTCCAAAAACAAGGTAGACAGAATCTGAGGAATGACCACTAAAGTTGTCCTCTGGCTTTCACATACAACTGACACACCTGTGCATCTGAACACACACGAACAGAGACACATGATTGCACATAAACACATAAAATCACAAATTGATTCCTGAACCTCAGGGAGAGATGTGTGATATAGGTGTCCCATTTAGGACTGACAAACCCTAATGTCTTATTTTCTGCCCATTGACCTGTTGTGGGTGTCAGTGTTATTTGCCTTCTACTGCAAGAAGTTTGTTTGATAAGGGAGTAATGAGAGATATACTAATCTGTGGGTACAGCAATAAGCCATTAGGAGTCATTTACTTCGATGTCTTTAGGGCAGAGAGAGCAGAAAAATTTTAAGAGCCACAGGTAATAGAAGAATACAATGAAACAGTGTTTTTCAAGACACCAGGACAGTGGCACAAATGAACTTATAGCGATTGTGACAGCATGCACAAGACCTGCTCAAACTCAAGACGGATACAATTCCAGCATGCTGAGGTAGAGGTGGGCATGATGTCCCATCCCTAAATGAAGATCTGTTGTCATTTGATAGCTGTTGGGTAAGGAAGAGTCGGTTTTCTTTGATTTATTTATTTTTACATTATGAGATTTTGCCTACATGTAATAAGTACACCACATGTGTGCAATGCCTGTGAGGGCCATAAGAGGCCATTGGACTCCCTGGAACTAGAATTGCGGATGGTTGTGCACCGTTGTTTGGATGCTGAGAACCTATCCAAGATCCGCTGTAAAATACACAAAGTTCTTAAGCACTAGGGCATATCTCCATCCCTAGAAACAATTTTCTTTAAGGGTGAGATACCTGATAGCTTGATCATAAATTAAGGCAAGATCCACACTCAAAAGTATACCTATTGCTTGGCCCAGCCCTGGCACAAAGGGCTGTGGAAACTTGGTCTTACTTGCTTTATTCTCTTGCTTCCCATTGATCCCTGACTTTACCATACTTTGCTGAGTTCACAGCATTTCCATCTGCCACATCTGGCTGTAAATGCCTCAATCCAGAATATGTCCTTACACACAGAATAAACTAGGGGGGTAACTATATGTCCCTAGGAAGAGCTTTATCTTTTCCACCTGTAACATCATGTCATCTATACTTTCAGTGAACTACTGCTCAGGACTTAAAGCCTTCAAGAGCCTCATTATCATAGTATTTGATTTACCATAAATTGATTTTTTTAAGAATTCTGAAATGACACAAATTTAGGCACATTTGCTTTTGAATGAACTGGTAGGTAGAATTCTGTTTTTTCTTATTTGCTTCCACCTGAGTGCTTTATGATCACATCAAAAGTGCTTTATATTCTCACCAAAATCATTCAGATATGTCAGAGCCTTTCCAACATCATAAACGCTATGTCCCACCATGGGGATAAGCAAACAACGAAAACTACAGCCCAGTCTTAGTGTTCCCACTGAATTTACTTCTTTCTAAACTCTCTTGGGAACCAGTCTTATGAAAGCTAGTGAGACAGGTATCAAACATCAACACTCTCCTGCCAAATACGCTTAGTAACACCTATTCCACCTCTATTTATCTCTAGATTCTGATTTTAATCAGGACCTTACATAGTAATAATAAATTACCTTTTATGAATTGTATCCGACAATCAGTGACTAATTTCCCTTGTATTGACACAGATTATACAGCCTTTGTCTGGAGGAACACTGAATAGTTTTACCATTTAGCTTCCTTTTTTCCATGGCACTCAGTGATCCTCTGCACCCACATATCCCATAGCCTCACCAGCCAAACTATGAGAAGCTCCTTCATTTATTGTTTAAAAGACTTTTTCAGGGATGGAGAGATGGCTCATCGTTTAAGAGCACTGACTGTTCTTGAAGAGGGCCCAGGTTCGATTCCCAGCACCCACATGGCAGCTACAAACCATCCTTAACTCCAGGTCCAGGGGAATCTGACACTCTCTTCTGAAATTTGCAGTATTGCGGGATACAGGTGCACTCACATACATTTATGCGATACACTCATACACATAAAATAAAAAAATAATTTAAAAAGATTTTGCCAATTAAACCAGTTTAGAATTAGAGTATTCTCATATCATGTTTGACATACTAAAGTCCCCATCAGTATATTGAATATTGGATTCCCCTTACTATAACATGAGCAGAATCCTCTGTCACTTCTATTTATCTCTCTCCTTTCTTGAAATCTGATTTGTCAATGGGTTTCAAGCTTTCTATCAATGAAAAGCTCTTCGGCAGAAGGAATACTTTTTTACTTATTTCTCAATAGCTGTAATGAAGAGGAACTTAACAGTGTCATCTCCTCATCCCATTTTCTGTAGAATGAGAGGCTAACATAGAGGAAGGCATCCACATGCTTTTCCCATCATTCTAATTCCTCCTATATGTGGGCAAGTTTAATGGGAAGAAAGTTCAGCATCAGGTACATCGTATATCTCCCAGCTATCAGTACAGCAGGGAGGCATGGTAGACTAAATTAAATTGGGTGGTTTTCCTAGGATTTCTCCCACAGACACTCTGCTTAGATGGCACAGCTTCTGTGGAATGTCTTTCCATCCATAGCATAGTGTTGAAACTGCTGTTCTTAGGCTCAGTTTGCTTCTGTTTGTCTCTGTTAAGGAACAAGCTGTTGTAATAATTTTTCGAGAGTATATTTCCTTTTACTCCATGTGAAGAAGGCAACAGTAACCTCAGAAATAATTCCATCAGTTTAGTTCTTTTAACCAGGAGGATTTTTTTAAGGATATTTATAGCAAACAAGTAAAGAAAACAAAGAATCAAACAAAAATCCACTCCAGACTAAATGTTGCTAATGACAGCTCTATCACTGGATTCATCTGTGGAAACTGGAGGTAGCTAAACCAGTATTCCTTCTAACTGGTATTTACTGATCATATAACCTCCAAAAAGGGCTTTATGAGTTTTTGAGTGTCTTGTTTCTTGAGCCTCTTGAACTTCCTATATCTCCATGAGCCTATGTGTTGATTCATTGGAAACAACCACACAACACCATATTCTAAATTCATATAATTAAACCTGAAAATAGAGACATGCAAGGTACATGGGGTAGAATATTTTAACTTGATGTTGACTATTAAAAAGTACAATACACTAATTTAAAAAAAATCTAAATCTCTCTACCCAGTGCTCTAACAATTTACAGACAAATTTATTGGCTTAGAAAAAGAGAAAGAAAAACTTTCTTGTAGATTCCTTTTTTAGGTTTGTAAGTCTTGTGACCTACAAAACTTGGCTCTCATAAGACTTACATGAGCCTTTCAAGTTCTTTAACAGAACATCAGTTACCTTGAATTTATCAAATTCTAGAAATTCCCAAAATTACTACCTTTTCTCTATTAATATTTCTGTTTCTATTTTATTCATTTGCAACTCTTGCTTATTTTGCCTCTTGATTTCACTTTGAAGTATCTTGAAGCTGAATTACTCCCAGTAGAATGATCCAAGAGAGGGCCCTATCTAATGAGCTATATTACCCATCACACTTGTGTAGTGCCTTTCGACCAGTTTCTAAAAAATTGTGCATAGAAAACATGGGAGTCTGATATACATGCTTAGCTTTAATTTCAGAGTAATAATAATGTATATTGACTAAAATTTACTATTAAACTTCACTTTGATCTATATCTCATTCTAAAAAAATATCCTTACATGTATAAAATTAACACATTTATTAATTTCTATGGAAATTTCTGAAATATCTTGTCTGGTTGTAAGCTATCAAATACATTAAGCTTTATTACACCTAGTTTGAATATTTCAAAACTTGTTGACTTAATAATAATTGTAGGAAATGGCACAATATTTGATTTTTAAACATTTTATTAACAACTTATGTATCTATGTGTGATACAAAAAATATTTCACAAAATTTCTGAACATGGAAATTAGTTCCAAATTAATCATAAGTCAGGCTACATTTTGCTTTTTGATTTAAGTCAATAGTATGAATTCAAATGAGGATATATATATGCATATATTTATGTATATATGCATATATTTATATATATACACACACACATTAATCTAATGCTAATTTCAACCCTGAAGAAATGGAATACAAGAAATACTAGATGGAAGTTAGAGGTTATAGTTTCTGAGGTAAAGAACGGCAGTGTTGTTGACAGAAACATAAAATGAGAATATGAATACAGAGATTACACAGGAACATGGTGTGGCGTCTGCTTACTATGTGTAGACTGATATAACACAGATGTGTAACAAAAATCAAATTAGGTATGTATACAAAGTATCCAGTTGCAAAGTGTAAACCCCAGTAGAAGTAAAGCTATCCCTGTTAACCCACATTTCTGTCAAAACAGGTTAAGAAAATCTCCAGTGCTCCAAGAGAGAAAAGTTCCAGGCACCACTGGCAGTGATAGGTTATGCTTTCTGACCTTCATCATTGCTGACTTCCAAGAACTTCATTCCCCTTCATTCTGCTGTCTTGTTATTTCTACTTAAATTTTTTTCATAAACTGCCACATATGCTGTTTTTCCTGACACTCCCCAAGGTTGGGATCATGAGAAGATCTGCCCCCAAACAAAGTTACTGCTGGCCACAGGACACGATGCTTCTCTCACTGGTAACCATCCCATCCACTCTCTCCTTTATTCCACCATGCATGCTTTATAAATATAAACAAGTCTGAGGCAGTATAAACCCGGAGTGTCTCACCACTTCTTGAGTGTGAGATTGTGTTTCAAACTACCTAAGTTTGACATGTGAAAATTGTTGTCATATTCTCTCCCTCCCTCCCTCCCTCCCTCCCTTCCTGCTTGGATTTAGACAGGAGAGGTGAAAATGACTGATCTGGTGAGCCTCATATTTTGTCTTCTCTATGACAACCTTAGTTTTATTATTCAGTCACCCTTCATCTCTGCCTTGAGGCTTTCTAACTTTCCCAAGAATTCTCTCAAGAGACCTCAAACACCCAGGCGAGCGAATTTCTGCCAAAGCTTCCTCACCAACTTACAAGATCAGTATAAATTTTGTGGACAAAAAGACACAGCTTAGCCTGAAACAAAAATCTACATACATTCACAAGGCTAATCGTCTTTTTATCAGAACTCTCACAGGAAACAAACTCTCAACAAGCACAAAAATATTTAATTAATGACTGCATAAGCCTCCTTGAATTGAGGCTAAAATTCCAACAATCAAATATAATGTTGATCTAGTGAAGCTGGGAAACTTTGATGCAATGATATTAAGGCCATATATGTCCTATCTTTCTCACATCTGAAAGGTAAATATGTAAAAAATGCTGCATGAAACATTGGGTGAATATATATCTCCATTAGAATCAAATAATTGAAATTTACCCTTACTACATTCCAATTTGAGATTTGTGCTAATTTTTGATCATCCTGCATTCTGCAGAAATCTGTGGACAGATTCCCAGAATAGCTCTGTAGAGAGAGACTTTGGAAATTCAGTTTTTCTCAGTGAAGCATTTTTGCATAGCTTCTTCCTACCTGACGTTATTTCTAGACTCTGCAAGAGAAAATATTGTTCATTTAAAGTGAATACAAATTTCCTTTCATGCATGAATTCAGAAAGATAAAGAATTATGGATGACATTATATTTCTATTTTTGTAGAAAGGAAATGTGCTTTGAAAAAATTAAACACTGCTTTACTGCCTAAACTTAATGTTTTATGTGCCGAAATTGTATGTTGCCTATGGATTAAAAGGTTAAATAAAAGATTCAAAGATTTGGGTGGAGTGAAGTTTGGTTACAAATGCTCAAATATAACATTATATAATACATAAAAATGTGAAAATTTTAACATTTCACTAACATTGCTTTACAACATTTGATCTGTAAAGCAGACAAGAAATCTGAAGTGTGATAAAATTGTTTGACCATTTATTGAAATATATTTTAATAGAAAAATATATTTCCAACCGATTTCACATTTTGTAACATGTATCACATCATATATTTCTAGCTACTTGTGCCATACAGCTTTTTAAAATGTAAACTTAATTGTTGATAGTGGTGAAGTTAAATAAAAACTGATGAATTTTATATGCAAGTCCTGTCAAAATCCCTCCAGTTTAGAAAAATCTAACCAACTCAATATTTAGTGAAACGCGTTTGTCAACATGCCCAATTTTAATACAAATATTTTGTTATTTATTTAGAAAATTTACCTAGAATGAGAAATATATCTAACATAACTAATGTTTCATCAATATTTTGAGGTCGAAAAATGGAGAAAATGAGAGACTATATAGGATACAAATAAGTATTATTAGGAAATAAAAAATACAAAGTAAGTAAATGTATTCTATCTTCGTTCCATGGACATTTTGTCCAGTATGATTTATGGTGTAATACAGGTCGCCAGCTCATTCACTTATTGCAGCATAAAGTAGAGTGAAATGCTATTTTACACCTATTTCTATGAATAATACATCCCTTTTTATTCTGTAGCAATTCAGGCTTAATATCCACAGTTAGATTCCTTGTGTTTTAGCCTTTTTCTTTGTTTATTATTAGGACAGACTTGATAAATATTAAAGAAGACACTGAGGGAGAGCACAGGTAATGTAGGCTTGTAAGTGGTCAGGCAAAACATTATTGTGGGTGACCAGACAAATATCCTTAGCATATAGTTGTGATATTTGGCTAACATGAACATGCAGAGAAACTAAAAAGTATGATATAGAAACTAATATATATTTATATGTATTTATATGTTTCCATATTTAAATTAAATTTTCATAATGCTTCTTTCAAGACAATTTTTAAGAAAAAAATCTCATAATTCAAGAATTTATTCTTTATAAAATTCTAAATAAATGTGAGATAAGAATATTCAAACTTAGTGAGAAATGTGCAAACAACAATGTAATGAATCAGCCATGTTCACTAAAAGCACTGGATAAACAGCCAGGTGTATCTGAATTTTATTTATTCACAATATTCCCTTAGGCCCTCAAATGTCTGGCTTCTGGGATCTACTGTTTCTAATGAGAAAAGACCGTGAGAGCTTAGTGAAATTTTTTGTATGTGATAACCCATCATTGCATCCTTCTTTGAATGATCACAAGGCTGTCTCATTTTTTCTTCTTTTACCTTGGTAGTGTTATTACAGGATACTAAATCTCTTTCATTTTGGTGCTTTGAAATTTTTAGATGTAGGGAATACTATTTTTTCATTAGGTTTGGGAAGTTTAAGCCATTTCAAAAATTCAGAGATGTGTGTGTGTGTGTGTGTGTGTGTGTGTTCATGTGTCTGTGTCTGTGTGTCTGTGTGTGCTGTGACTGTATGAGGTGTAAATATGTGTAAATAAATGTGTGCAACTGTGCTTGCTCATGCCTATGTGGGCATGAAGGTCAGAAGTCTACATCTGCAGTCTTCCTCTATCACGCTCTACCTTATTTATTAAGGGCCTCTTCATGAATATGGAGCTTACAATTTTGCCTCACTGGCTGAGTGATGTGCCTGTCTCATACTCCAAGCACTAGTGTTAGCATATTGCATAACCATAAGCGTTCATGCTTATTCCATGAGTGCTGAGGATCTGAAGTCAAACACTCATGCTTGTAATGCAAGTACTTCACACACTAAGCCATCTATCCACCTAACATCTATTATTTCTTAAAATATTCAATTTTTCCCTTTCCCCTTTGCTCTTTTTTGAGACCCCAATGGCATTCCAACATAATGTCCTATCTTGTCTCTCAACTGCTTTTCAAATTTTCATTATATTCCATTTTATGCTCTGTTGATCTATTATTTTTCCTCTTTAGACTGAAAGTTAACTATCTAGCTTCAAGTTTGCTGCTTCCTGTAGCTGGAGATGACTTGGCTAGCAAGAGCACTGTTTTTTGTTTGTTTGTTTGTTTTTTGTTGTTTTTTGCCATAAGATCTGGGTTTGGTACCCAGCACCGACACAGTGGCAAAAATCTGTCCATAACTCCAGTTCCAGGAGATCTGATGTCCTCTTTGGGCCTCTGTATTGCATTCACGTAGTACATTTGCATGCATAGTACACTTGCAAAACACTCATACACCTAAAATAAAAATAGTAAATTAATATTTTAAAAGAACGCTGATTATTTTTCCTAAGTTCCTCTGTTTAGTCTCTTGTTCACTTCTCTTTATAGTAATTTATATTTTCTATTTGATGAGGCTTAGGCATGACTAAGCATTTCCCTAGTTTTTTAAACATGGTTTCCTTTAAGCCTTTGATAATACTACGGTGGTTGTTTTAAATTGTGTTTATTAAGCCTTGATAACTGAGTCCTCTCTGATACAAAGATTCACTGGCGTGGTTTAGTGTGGTTTTGGTTTCTTCTAATTTATGGCCACATTTTCGTATTTCTTTATGTGTTCTGTTATTTTTCTTTGTTGGTAAATAGATGCTTTAGATACATCATACACACTTCAGTTGCTCATTTTCTCATGCAAAAATGTTTACTGTTTTCATTTGTTTGTTTAGTGACTTTTCTAAACTAATTCTGTAGAAATTTCCCCCTCTGCAATGGAGACCCATCAATCTTTTTCCATTTTTATTTTATTTATTTTTTTAATATTCCCTTTAGATTAATTTCTTCAGATGACCTTGGTTCAGCAAAGCGTATTAGACAGTGACAGGCTGGAGGGTGAAGTTAAACACTTTAAACCAGTAAGACTCAAAATTGTAATAGCAGCTATTTACAGTTAGATTTACTATTTGGCCCTAGTTTGTTCAGAGTTTTAAGCATAATCAGTAATAAGTACAAAAGTGGGGTACATAGTAGACTCTCTAATTAGTGTACAGACATTAGCATGGGGGAGAATTCCAAATGCTCAGACTGTGTGAAAGTGTTCTCAATAAGTCCTATGTTTATTTTTATCTCTGGATGTTCCAACTCATATTGAAAATTTAGACAACTGTGATTTTGTTTGTTTTTCACTTTCCACTAGAATTCTTGCTGTTTGAATAATTACTGAAGACTGAGGTTTTGTTTAGCACTCTTACTGAAGTCCGCCCTCTCTTCCAGCAGTGAGGTTGGTGGGCTCAACTCTACTGCCATGTGGGGGATGGGAGATGGGAAACGCCCAGCGGGAAATATACTGTTAATTTCCTTAAGTATAAAATGTCTGATAATGTTGCCTAGTTTCCACCATTTTAGTGAGATTATTTGCTGACTCATCACACTTGTTTGAGCACTGTCTATAATATTTACATTTTAGCAAAGAAAAATTTAACACATACTATATCACTGGACTTCATTTAATTCTCTGTTAAGTCCTTTTAATGTACCACATTGGTTAATTTGCAGTTAAGTTAAATTGGGCAAACATTACACATAGAAACACTTTGTGGTTACTGTTTTGTTGATTGCTCATTTTGTAGGTTGTTCATTACATCTCAAGTATGCTGTCTATATATGGATTCATGTAGACATATAGAGAGATAAATGATAGAAGATATAGATAAAAAACACAGAGGACTGGCCACTTAATTGCATGGTTCTCTATATACAAATATAAACAACTATGGATAGGAAATATTCAAAAAACAACTGCTGTGACATTGACCGTGCAGGCTCGTTTCTTGGCATAACATTTAGGTTGTATTAGGTATTGCAAATAGTTTGGATGTTATCTAGAAGTTAAAGGTGAAACAATAAAGAATATGCAAACAGTGCATTTTATAGAATAAAACTGAACATCCACACAATCTAGGATTTGGAAAGCATCCAGGCAAAATTTTCTATGGGTAATGAAGAAATAATTATTGTGTGTTTTATCAACATTTTTGACATTTACATTTAATGTAGAGAAATATATATATATATATACTTATTTGTGATTTCTTGTCTACATTTAAAACATTTTATTATTCTTATTTATTTATTATTGATATGGATGGTTGTATTATCTGCATGTATGTAATTTCACCTTTGTCATGCAGTGTCTGCAGAGAACAAATGAGGACATCAGATTCCCTGGAACTAGAGTTACAGATAGTTTTTAACCAGCATGTGGGCACTTGGAATCAAACCCAGCTCCTCTGCAAGTAAAACCAGTGCTCTTAACTGCTGAGCTATCTTTCCAGCTCCTCTTGGCTATATTTTTGCCAGAAAGTGTCCAAATATTGTCAATTGACAGCTATTGGGAGAAGGAGTCAGTTATCATTAAGGATGTGAGGCTTGATAGGCTGACTGGGCTCCAAGAGATGGACCCACACCCAAGTGAATTTTGGGAATACAAATTAGAATCAGTGGGACTTTAAAAATAATAATAGAGGACATAAAGTCAGGGGGAGGTAAGGTGCTTGTGCGGATGGTGGAGGAATTTGAATATGAACAAAACACATTGTATGAAATTCTCAAATGAATCTATAAAATATTTTAGGGGCTGGACAGATAGCTCAGCGCTTAAAGGCACTGGCTGCACTTGCAGAGGACCCAGGTTCAATTCTCAGCACCCACGTGGCAGCTATGAACTGTCCTTAACTCCAGTTCCATGGGAATCCGAAGCCCTCTTTTTATCTCCGAGGCATTGCAGGACACGGGTGCACTCACATACATGCAGGCAATACATCCAACGCATACATATAAAATAAAAATAATAAATAAAATAT
>NW_008338715.1:6022980-6029999 GCF_000622305.1 Nannospalax galili | reverse complement strand
CTTGAATACATTCTGCTTCAATAGTATTGTCATTGTTTCTTGAAATTTCTCCTTACTCTGCTCATATGTCATTGCTTCATAAACAAAGTAAGTAACTGAATACTTTATAAAACTGTTTTCAAATTTTCTTCCTCTGTTTTTATACTGTTTTAAGAAAGGTCATCACTTTTTGCTAATTATTAAAAAAAAAACTTATTTGAAGGAATGTCAAAACATCTACAGATGTAAAGAACTTTATTTAAATCATAATTTTCAGTCTCATATGTGTCAGCTTGCATTCTTCAGCAACATTTATGTTCAATGTCCTTTCACATCTACAAATGTAGGATGTTATTGTTTTAATAGAAGTAAGTTTCAATAATTTATCCAGGTATTTATTTCAGTGGAAATTGTTATTTTCCAAAGTTTCTTTCATAAGACTATCATTATATTCAACATTTTAACTAAAATCTGAGGCCTTTGTTAAACTGTTTCCTTGCCCGTTTAACTGAAATGTCATTTTACTCTTTCAGAGGTTTAACATTTTTGGAAAATCAAATATTTCAAATAATAAAAATATAATATGCCAATATTTATTTATTCTTCATTCTAAACTTTAATTTCATTTCATATCCTAGTGCTGGGAAAGTGACACAGGATATAAAATAATGTATAGTGACCACCATTAAACCAATAATTTCTGATAATTTTTCAAACTTTACTAGAATTGATGAAAGGTTACTTGGCTAATTGTTAATTACATATCCATCTCATTTTCTCTAATATACAAATAAATTTTACTTAAATTCCCTAGATAAAAATGCATCTTTACTCAAATAATGCAATTTAAAAATATTATTAATAACCTTTTGTAATCTTTCATGAAGTAATTTCATATCTCTTCTTTGAGTTCAGATTTAAATTTTGGAAGTATATTGCAAAGATATTGACTACTCTGCATTTATCGTTTAATTTATGAGTAATTTTTGTCTACAAGTATATCTGCGTGTATGTAAAATTGATCATATGTTTATGTGTAAAAGACAACGCAAATCTAGTGTTTAGAGCTATAATACTGCTAATACGTTGGATATAAAAATAAGACTTGTATAATGTCACAAGTTCCTTGACCTTTACAGTGCCCTTGCCTTTAAAATTGATTTGTTGTGCCTGGAAGAAAGCTAAGCAAGAAAACGAGCTTACTGCACACCTGGATTTCAGAGTTCAGTCCCTGGGACTGACCTGGAGGAAGAAGAAGAAAGTGTTTTCTTCCTTTTAGTTATAATCTCCACATGTGCCATGGAATATGCACTCTCACATGTATGAGTATACACACACAGACACAGACCACACACACACACACACACATTCATACATGTACACAGACTTAACTAGATATATGCAATTTTAAATTATTTTAAAATTGATTTGTCTAGTTACTTTAGAATATTTTTTCTGACTTATTTTGTGTGCTTGCATGTCTACCAGTTCATCAATATATATGTAGATGTGAATACATAGCATGAACATATGTATAAAACCAAAGATCATGCACCTTCCTCAATCACTCTCCACTTTACTTTTTGGCATGGTCATTCACTTAACCTCAATCATGCCAATAGGGGTTGACTTGCTGGATCCACATTTTTCTTCCTTACTAGCACAGAGTTATAATGCCCATTGCCACGCTCAGCCTTATTTATTTATTTATTTATTTATTTGGCACCTAAAGTAGGTCTACATGCAAACATGACAAGATCTTTTACCCACTGTGCCATTTTTTCAGCTCTATAGGCTTAATTTTCAAATCACTTGTATGAAAGATAACATATATTTTGTGAATATATTATTTAAATGCCATTTTTTCAGCTCTATAGGCTTAATTTTCAAATCACTTGTATGAAAGATAACATATATTTTGTGAATATATTTTATTTAAATATATATTATGAAAATGTAATATGAAATATATAATATGAAAATGTAATATTAAAACATTTAATACAGTAGCATTCTAAACTGATTCTCATATCCATTAATAATATAAGCCAGTGATTTCTATTTTTCATAGTAATGTACTGTGTGATTGTGCTGGATACCTTCAATTGTCAACTTGACACACCTAGGAAGAGGAAACCTCAATAGACCAACTTTCTTTTTTGCATTGGTCTTAGGTATATCTGTGAGAAATTTTCTTAATTGTTGACTGAGTGATGTGGAAGCATCTTGTCCAGTCAAGGTCGAACCACAACTGGAGAGGTGGTCCTAGGTTGCATCTTTAAAGAGGCTGACCACAGGTCAGAGGATCAAGTCAGTAAACAGTGTTTCTGCACGGTCTGTCTTCAGTTGTTGCTCTAGGTTCCTGACTACGTTCTTACCCTGAGTTCCTTCTTGTCTCCCTTGATGATGGTCTGTGACCTGTAAGTTAGATAAACACTTTCCTTGCCAAGTTGGTTTTAATCAGAATATTTTATTACAACAATAGAAAGCGAATTAATACAGAGATGTTGAATATTCATTCTCGACTTGATTTTCATTCACATGAAAAAAATTCTCGTGGTTTTCTATGTGGGTGTTATCAGAAACTGTTAAACAATTGACAAAGTTCCAGTGTCCTTTTTCGACCTCCATGGGCATTTCACAACATGAGTGTACTTACATACATGCAGGCAAAATATTCAGCCACATAAAATAAAAGTAAACAAATTAAAAAAACGTAGAGTTAAAAATATTCCAATTGTAACGAAATGTAGTTTGTGTATTTTTTACATTTATTTATTGGGTAGTGTGTGATAACATCCATTTCATAGCATATATGTAGATCAGAAAATGTAGACTACAGGGAAAAATTTCTCTGTCCTTCACCATCGAGCATGACAGTTTGCTATGTGTTTTCCTTAAGGAGTTGTTATTTATGTTGGGGTGTTTTCTGTCAAATTTTCTTTACTAATTTTTGAATATTTTTCATTGTGTCATGATACTAATTTTTTTCTTAAGAGATTCTTCATCATCAATTTATATTATTTCCTTCTCATATAATGAATATGATGATGCAATGAAACATTTTCATATGTTGATCCTTTGTTTATTTCAGGATCAAATGACAGTAATTATACAATGCTTTCAATAAGCTATCATACTCATTTTGTTAGAATTTTTATCTCACTATATATAAAAATTGCTAAAAACCTTATGTACAGCAAAAGAAACAACCAAAGACACAAAGAGGAAACCCAGTGAGGGAGTAAAAATCTTCACCAGTGACACATCTGACAGAGGTTTAACATCCAGTGTATATAAAGAACTCAAAAAGCAAATAGTCAAGAAAATAAATGACCCATTCAAAAGATGGGCTAAAGACCTTAACAGCAACTTCTTAAAAGAAGAAATAAAGATGGCTAAGAAACATATTAAGGGGTGTTCAACAATACCGGGCATGGCACCTTTAATGCCAACACTTGGTGGCAGAGGAAGGTGGATCTCTGTGAGTTTGAGGCCAGCCTGGTCTCCATAGCAAATCCAGGCCAGCTGGGGCTACAGGGAGACCCTATTTCAAAAAAAAATAAAAAAAAAGAAAAGAAAAAGAAAGGATTCAACATCATTAGTAATTAGGGAAATGCAAATTAAAACCATCTTAAGATTTCACCTTATCCCAATCAGACTGACTAAGATCAAGAGAACAAATGTAACCAAACACTGGTGAGGCTGTGGAGAAAGGGGAACGCTCATTTACTGGTAGTGGGAATACAAACATTCAACTCCTGTGAAAAGTTGTGTGGAGAACTCTTAAAATACAAAAAATGAACCTACTTCATAACCTGGTTATATCACTCCTTGGCACATGCCTTAAGGACTCATCCTATTGCAGAGATACTTATACAACAATGTATGTTGTTGTTGTTTTCATAAGAGCTAAGAGATGGAAGCAATTTAAGTGTTGCTTAACAGACAAGTGGATAATGAAAAGGTGCTACATTTACACAATGGAGTACTACCCAGCAGTAAAGAAAGATGAAATCATGAAATTTGCAGGTAAATGGACAGAACTGGAAATTACTACACTAAGTGAAGTAACACAGACTCAGAGTAACGAAAGCCTATGTTGTCCCCAATTTGTGGATCCTAGCACCAAATCCTTATATATGAGTAAATATCCTGATGAAAATGCGGAAAACCAGGTGTGCTTATGCCTTTAGGGTCAACTTGACACACCTGGGTTGAGGGAGCATCAGTTGGGGAATTGCCTCTATTGGGATATGGGAGGGCCCAGCCCACTGTGGGTGTGCCACCCCTGGGCAGGTGGGCTTGAGTTGCATAAGAAAGTAGGCTGAGAAGGGGCCAGGGGAGCAAGCCAGTAAGCAGCAGCAGCATTCCTCCATGGTCTGTGCTCCAGTTCCTGCTTCCAGGTTCCTGCCCTGAATTCCTATCTTGAGCTCCCTGATGAACTGCGACCTGGGCGTTGTAAGCTAAATAAACCCTTTCCTCCCCAAGTTGGTAGTGGTCAGAGTATTTTGTCACAGCAATGAAGAACAAACTAAGACACCAGGAAAACAGAAGAGAATCAAGGAGATAAAGGAAAAGAAGGAACCCAACAGAGAACAATAGGAAACAGGTGTTACTAATGGAGAAAATTGTAAAATGGAGGCAGTTAAATGGGAGGGGAGAGGGAGAGCAACACAAGGAACTGTGGAGATAAAGGGGAAGAAGGAGCTCAAGATTGATGGGACTACAGAAGGCAAGAATTATCAAAGGAGAAATGGATAAAATGGGGACACTTTACATGGTGAGGGTGATGAGGGAGGATAAAACAGAGAGAGGAGAGATAAATAATGCCTATTTATTAAAAAATACAGAAGGAATCATATTCTTCCAAATGCCTACTAAAGAATTACATATACTTGATCTCTACAATTCCCATGTGTATAGCTGAAGGCTACACAACAAGAAACAGTACCAGACAGAAGAAATTTTCCTTTGAGTTTTTGGCCAATGTAATGCAAGAGACTCCCAAAATTACACTGGCTATTGCCACAGCCCTTGGTAGACTCTCAGAACATGAAGGTAAGATTCTGTTGATGAAGACAGGATGTACTTCCGACACAGGATTTAAAGCAATGGATCTGGAATGGACCTGGAAGCCACCTCCTGTGAAAGCTAGCTCTCGTAGCTTTTGAGAGCACTATGCAAGCTGCTAAGGGAGAACATCAATCAGTCGTCCAACCCTAGCTTCAAGGCCTAAAAATAACATCAATAATCAGTACAGCAAATGACATTCATACAGCAGTGGCACTTTTATCTTGGGGTAATCAACCTAGTTGAACTTAAAGTCCATTCAATGTAAGGACACTCACTTGTGGTACTAAAGCCCTAGCAAAATACACATAGCAGGAGAGGTCATAGCTCTCAAAGAAAACCTCAAGGCTATCACATTTCTAGACAAAGGTAATTTCTTATTATGTGAAAAATGGATTCTTATATTTAGAGACAAGTATCCCAGTCACCAACCTTCAAAGAAGCTTCTTTTTCAACATACAGTGATTATTACAGAGTTCCATAACTGGTCACACACCGAGATTGTTTGTGAATTTCACGAGCATAAGAGGCACATCTACAATACAACCTCTACACCTAAGGCTCATGGAACATAGAAAAGAAATGAAAAAAACACTAAAGCATCTTCCAGTTCTCATCAATGAACCTCTCCCATGACCCAGAAGGCCAGGAACACAAAAGTCCACAAATAGCCAAAATGCAGAGCATAAGAGTCCGCAAGTGTGAGTCCTTGGACAGGACTCCACCCACTCAGGGCTCAGAGACCATTGCAGAAGGGGACAGAAAGTTTGTAGGAGCCAGGGAGGACATGCATTATGAGACCTACAGGTTCGTGGGATCCTTCTCATAAGAACCTACAGCAATGATGTCATCATGCATAAGACCCATGCAAACTAAAGCAGATAAAAACCCAGCACAGAAATGTGGAAATGGACAGTAGGGCACAATCTTAGTCAAAGAATTATTAGCAGATGATTACTCCTGGGTGAAAAAGAGCTGATCTTCTGAAAGTGAAGTACTCTTGAGAGGCTGACTAGACCCCAGTGGATGAACTTGCACTGAAGGACTCTGGAGACACTAACTTGACATGATAGGCCTTAACACAAATGACAGAATATATGATTTCATGTGGGGAGGGATATGGGAGGGTGCCAATGGGAAAGAGGGTATAAAGATTAATGTGTTCCATATGAAATATGCAAAAATTCAATAACCTTTCAAGAAGAAGCAAAAAAAAAGTAGACATCTGTTTCATCTCTGCTTTAGTTGTAATCAGTACGTTACCTCCATTGGCAATACCACATATTCTCTGGATAAGGTAGGAAAATACTGGATTTTATCTTTTGTCAGGCTACTCATCTATTGCTTTCTGGGCTGTCATGCTTTAATGGAGCAAGCTGCCCTAGTGGAAATGCCCACTTGGCAAGAAAGTAACATCAGACTGTCTACCAATCCACTGGGAACATAATTTGACTGATGTCTTTGTCCAGATAGGCACTAAGATGACAATACCTTGGTTGTGACCAGAGGTTAAAAAAAAAACAAAACTATGGAGTGAAAAATAAACTGAAACTCTCAACTGATATTATACAAAAGAATCTGTAAAAACAGCACATACATGCTTCAAATGTATACATTTTTATTAAGATATTATGCAAAAGAGAATAATTAACATAGTATTTTAACCAAAAATCAAGTACAGGATCATGCTAGGATCTATCTGCTACTTTAAGATAAACTACCTTAAGTATTGCCTGCATGTAGGTAAGTGCACCCATGCCATGCAATGCCCTTGGAGGACATAAGAGGCCATTGGGTCCCTGGAACTGGAGTTACAGACAGTTGTTAGCTGCCATGTGGGTGCTGGGATTCAAACCTGGGTCTTCTGCAAGAACAACCAGTGTTCTTAACCGCTGAGCCATCTCTCCAGCCCCTGGTTTTGCTATTTTTAATTTAAAATATTTTTTCCTTTCAGCCTTATTTTTTCT
>NW_008338715.1:5889491-6022970 GCF_000622305.1 Nannospalax galili | reverse complement strand
TTCCTTCCTTCCTTCCTTCCTTCCTTCCTTTCTTTCTTTCTTTCTCTTTTTATTTCATTTCACCTAAGAAAATGATTTATTGGAAAGATATCTTCTCTGTAGAAGATAAGTCTAAAGTAATTTCAAATCATTTTACCCATGATTCCTTATGTAATATCTTTCACACAGTCTGTATATTAATCAGTTTGGTCAGTTGGGGGCTATTATGATAAAATACTTACAAGATAATAAACTTAGAAGAACAGTGTATTTGGCTCATGGGTCACAAAGTTCAGTGAACATTCACTTGACCCTGTTGTTTTGAACTGTGGTACACAGTACAACATGGTGGGAATGCAAGGCAGATTGGCCTGTTCACCTGATCATGGTGGTTTGTAAGCAGAGAGTAAAACAGATCAGTGCTAGGATCAAACATAACTTTCAAGAAGCATCAGTTACATAACATCCTTTTAGAAGGTACTATTTCCTGAAAGTACCACCACAACCCAGTGTTGTCTTGGGCTAGGGAAAAAGCCCACAATAGATAGGCCTTGGATCAACATTCAAGACTCAAAATACAGCAGTTTGCTATGAAATAAATCAGTTTTAAACTACAATTTTTAAAATATACAATCACAATTTTGGCTCATCAGCTTGTATTTTTCAGCACTATAAACAGAAAAATTCAAAGATACAAACTTAATGCCTGAAATAAGAATCTTGGCCTTTCTAAAATTCAATACTTCTTAGGAACTGGGTTAGTCCTGAACTTGAATTCGCCCTTGGGTTTTGCTGGACCATTGAGCACTAATGGATTTGTACCCTTCAGGCAATCTAACAGACCAGTGTAATTTTAGATGATTCCTAGTTATATAAAAAGCTATCTTATTTATAAGTTCACTTCACACTGATATTATTTATATTATTAAATACTACTAAAATTATTTACAGAATTTTAATAAGCATAGCTCACAAAATTCATATATAATTTCATAAATACTAAATGATTTTATTCTCTTTAAAATGTTTTTTTTTGCATTCTATGAAGCACAACCCATGACACTTTGTCAATTTTCTACTTGTAAAGATTTTCAAATTGAAACACACATATCTAAAGTTTGAAATGTAACATCCTTTTATGAGACAGAATGTGCAACATGTCTCTTTCTGAGTCAGGGTTTACCTCACTTGGGGTGATTATTTCCATATAGAATGAATTGATATTAATGGGAAATGGGAATAATAGATAGGAAAGGCTTAATGGGGTGGAGAATGGGAGAGTAGTAAAAAGAGGGAGTAAGAGGAGGGAAAACAAACAGTAAAGGACTTTTCAAAGAGTCCTGCGGAAAACTATTATGGAAGCTTCTCTCAATATACACAAATAAAATATAAAAAAAGTTTAAAGATAGTTATCCTATAACAGGGTTTGAGTGACCTTAGTAGACTAGGGAAAATGAAGCTCAGTGCCAGGAATGGACTCCCTCTTTTGGAGCTGTTGCTCAGAGAGATCACAGAGATCCTCAAACAATATTGGATTTTGCCAGGACATTTGGTTACCCAACAGACTAGATGCGAAGAAGCTACTGCTGAAGTCACTACATATTTGAGCCCCAGAAGAATAAAAGAGAAATCAAGCTGGTACTGACCTGGAAGCTACATCTCTGCTGGCAAGCTTTCATAATACTAGAAGATTCTCTGCATGTTACTGACAGAGAAAGGTAATCACCACCTCCCCAGCTGTGGCCCCTGTGAGCTACAGTCACAACTGGTTTGGTAAAATGTGCTGACTGATGGGATATTGACATGAATATTATGGGAATAAACAACTACCTTCTAATTGCATTTAAGGCATACTTTACAACAGAGAGTCTATGACTGTTATGAGAGCCAAGTACTTGTGCCAAGACAAATCACAGGCCACACTATCATTCTGCTAAATAGACATAATAGTAAATTGACTGACAAAGACCTATTGTTATGTCCATAGATTAGTGCATCTCACACTCTCACAAAAGTTTCTTCCTGCAGCAGATGACAATTAACACAATCACAAATAATCTATGTGTAAGAAGTAAGAGACTTCAGAGTGTTTAAACTTAAATGGGACCTCTACATTGCACTTTCTCCTCCAAAGTCTCAGGGATCATTAAAATAGATGAGAAAGAAAGATTTTAAAACCAGAGGTGGTAGATGAATACAGGAAAATTGTGTTGTCTGGACAGCACAGGTAGTTGTACATATTTCCACATATGAATTATGGCAGTATATTAGGGTTCTTGAAAAGAACAAAATCAATAATATATAATATATATAATATATATGCATGTTTTTGACAGAGAAACATAATCATCAACCTTGCCCAGCTGTGAACACTGTGAGGTACAGTGGCAACTGGTTTGGTTATATATGGGGATCTATTAGATTGGCTTACAAGATAGAGTCCAGGAATTCCAGCAATGGCTTCACTATGCTGGAGAGGCCAAAAATACAGCAGTTGCTCAGTCAATGAGGCTGGTTGTCACAGTAGCCCCAATATGGTGCAGAAGGCCTGAAGGATTACTGGAGATCTGCTAGTCTTCAGCCTATGTTATAATCTGAAGTACTTAGTTCTATCAGTGAAGGAATGCCAGAGCAACAAGATGAACTCACTAATGAAAGAGAAGGCAAGCAGGCAAAAGATCTGAGATGACCTTCCATATGGACTGCCATTAGAAGATGGCACAGTTATGCTGGGTCTTCTGGCTTCACAGAATCCAATCAAGAAGTCTCTCTCATTTCAGTTCATTCCAGATCAAGTCAAGTTGACAACCAAGATTAGACATCACACACATCTTTCAGAAGACTTGTGCAAACACACAACAGACAGGGGCTCAGAACAGACAGGGCTAGAGGGTAGGATGGCTAGCCCTTGATTAGATTCTATTAGCAATTTAAGGGTGCTTGGAGAGAGAGGGTCAGTTTTCCTCACTGATGTGTCACCTGATATATTCCCCAGATTCTGGGGCATGGACCCATACCCAGTAGCACTTTGGAGGTACAAATTGGAATCCATATACTTAAAAAAAAATTTAGCCAGGGTTGGAGGTGCATGACCATATGTAAATAGAATTTTATATGCTCCTGGTCTTACTGGGTAGTTTTAGTTGTCAACTTGACACAAATGGGCTGATGGAACCTCAGTTGGGGAACAGCTTCCATTGGACTGTCCTGTGTCCATGTCTGTGAGACAATTTTCCTGCTTGTTGAGTGAGGTGGGAGGGCCCAGCTCACCGTGGGTCGTACCTCGCCTGGGCAGGTTGTCCTGTATTGTACATGAAAGTAGCTTGAGCACCAGCCAGGGGAGCAAGCCTGTAAGCAGCATTCATCCATGACCTGTGTTTGAGGTCCCTGTTCCAGGTTCCTGCCCTGATTTCCTACCTTGCTCTCCCTCAGTAATGAACTGTGACCTGGGAGATGTAAACCAAATAAACCCTTTCCTCCTCAAGTCAGTATAGCTTAGAGTATTTTGTCACAGCAGTTGAAGGGAAACTAGAATATGGAACCTTGCAGATATGAACTTACAGCAATGGTGACAGCATGCATAAAACCCATGCAAACTCAAGCAGAAAAACAAACGAACGAAAAAAAAAAAAAAAAAAAAAAAACAGCATAGAACTGTGGAAAAGGGCAGCAGGCCCTAATTTTAAACCAAAGAATGGTTGACCAGCTGATTAATATTGGGTGAGGAAGAGCAAATCTTTTTTAAGGGAATGACTCAAGATAAGCTGAATAGACCCAGTGGATAAATGTGCACTAAGGGATGTTGAGAGACACTAACTTGACTTGATAGGCCTTATCATAAATGATAGAATGCATGAAATCCAGCAGGAAGGCTATGGAAGGTGCCATTGGGGAAGGATGTATAAAGATGATTAAGATGTTGTGTATGGATTACACAAAAATTCAATTATATATATTTCATTCAATCAATCAATCAATAAAAGAAAAATAATGGAGGAGATGAAATCAAGGGGAGGGATAGTGTAGAGTGATTGAATAGGGGAGAGGGGTTCTAAATATAATCAAAATTCATTGATAAAACTACGAAATCATTAAAAATTGTTAGAAAAATGTCTGCCTTTGAGAGCAATTCACCTATTAAATAGTTTAAGTTTAATCATATATTGATTTTATGCCTAAACATAAAATTTCTATGGTGATTTGAACAAGAAAGTCTCCAATAGGCTCCAATTGGTGGCGCTGTTTTTGGAGGTCTTAGGATGTGTGGCCATGCTGGAAGAACCATGTCACTGGGGGCGGCTTAGAGAGTTCTTAAGTCTTGCTAGATCTCTAGTCACTCTCTTGCTTCCTGTGCCCACTTGAAGATGTGAGAACTTATCTTCTGCTCCTACTCTGGCCACCTCTCCTGCTATGCCTTCCTGCCATGATGGACTCTTGCTCTTTTGGAACCACTAAATAAACTCTTCTTTCATGGGTTCCCTTAGTCATGGTGTTTCTATCACAGCAAGCAAAAAGTAACTAATACAATTTCCTATAAGATATGTAAAATGGACAATCTTATAACTAAATATACATTATTTTGGAAAGCATATCTTCCCCTTTGCTGATACTTTTGTTATAACAAACTAAATCTGTCCTGTTTATAAATAATAAGTTATGTGTAGAATAAATTTTATGAGGCACCATATGGAATTACCTAATACACACACTTCTATGTATGTATTTTAGGAAGGTTTCAGACAGGTTTGAATGAGGAAGGAAGAATCAACCTGAATTGGGAATGGCATCATTCCATGGGTTTGGGTCCTGGACTGAATTTAAAGGAGAAGGGAGAACATCAGATGAACACAGTATGTATCCTTTCTCTGGTTTCCAGTCAGCAGCACTGACTAAGATGCCCCCACTACCATGCTTTTCCTTCCATGATGGTCTGCAACCCACGGTGAGATCAAATAAACCTTTCTCTCCTATGTTTCCTTTTGTGTGGTATTTCATTATACTCATGATAAAGATAATTAATAGAGACTGGTGATAATCATTTTTGTTTGGTTTTTTCTTCTTTTTTTGAGAGAGAGATAGAGAGAGAGAAGGTTTTACTATGTAGCCCTGACTGGCCTGGAACTCGCTATGTAGAAAAGGCTGTTCACAAACACAAGGTTTGTTTTCCTAGTGCTGGGATCAAAGGTCTGAGCCACCATGACTGGCTTTGACTTTACATATTCCTTTCTAATTTAATGATATTAATACAGAGAATCTGAGCTGAAAATGCATGTAAAATATGAAGAAAATCGGAATAGTAGCTTATTACTTAATATTCATATTTTCATTTCACTCTTAACCATACATAGATTTACTGTGTTAAAGACTGTATCTATGTATGTGTATGAATGTCAATCTATATGTGTATTAAATACAGATTATATTTTTTGATTTCTGATATAATAACTATTCAGTCAACACTTAGAATAGACATCATTTTCAAGTTAGGTAGAAAATTATTAATAAATACATGCCTGTCTTGATTATTGCTCTATATAAATTTTATCTTATTCTACTTGGGCTGCTATAAAAACTGCCATACACTAGATGGTTAAACAACAGGTATGCATTTTCCTATTATTCCAGGAGCTGGATGTCTGGCATTAGGGCCCCAAACTACTGTATTTTTAATCCTCATTTCTCATGGGTCAAGAAATCTTACTTGAAAGTATATAGTTTTTGTAAATCTAGATTTAAGTGGGCACTACAAAACTTTCAATATTTTACTAAGCTATTGAGTATAATTTGATACAATGTATTAGACTGACCCCTTTGAGCCTATTCTAAGAATAAGGTGACACAGCATTTTCTAGATAAAGTAGATGAGGTGTTGCCAAAGCTGTCTGTGCTAATTCTAGCCTCTTTCTTCTCAAGAACATGGTTTCCAGAAACTATACATTGATTAACTTTTTATTTTAAAAACCAAAATCATTAACAAAAAACTGGATTTCCGTTAATACCATGAAAACAGCATTTCAGTTCTTAAGATTCTAATGTGAAAGGTCTTAAAATCAGGATGGATATTATAGTAGCATCACAAGTATCAAAAGTCGTTTAGTAAATGCCTCTGAGAACAACGAGCCATATTTTAAAGAAGAACATTTAAATCCTATGATTCAAAAGAAAACTAGAGTCAAAAATATCTTCTCTAGGAGACTACCAGTTCTAAGTTTGAAGAGTTTACACATGAGACATAACAGAAAATAAGCAGCTTAATTATGGTCTATATTTTCAAGATTCTCTGAATAAGTCTCAGATAATTTAGTATTCATATTTTATTTTAGTGTAAAATTCTAATCCAATCAATAATATCTATATTTATAAGCTCTGCATATCCATTCAAAAATGTTTCCTGTTGTAATAAATATGAAAATATATTCATCATAAATTGTTTGATCATCATTTTTTCCTTCACTCTGCCTTCTTATTTCTACAAGTGTATGTAAATGGACATGCAATTACTTAACCAATTTAATGGCAGCATGTCTAAAGGTATAAAATTATGTTTTGTGTGTGTATGTGTGTGTGTGTGTAGGACATATGAACAAAACCATGTGCCACACTGACTGTTTCAATTTAAAACACTTGAAAATGATAGGTAGAAGAAGGCCATTTTGATGTTCATCCTATTTCTAAAAAGCAGAAGACAAAATCACCACAGAAAAGATAAAGCATTCTCATCATCAAGGATGAAAAAACCAGTCAGACAATTCTCTATAATACTGTGAAAATAGCCCTTCACATAAATCATTTTTTGACAACTTCCCTCTCTTTGCTAATTCTGTATATAAATTTTTAAGTCTTCTTCTTTGAAATCTTCACCTTTCTATCAAGTCTTCAATTACGCGTAAGACGTAACTAATTTTCTTTTTTTGTCTTCTTGAGACAGGGTCTCCCTATAGCACCAGCTGGCCTGGAACTCTTCTGTAGACCAGGCTGGCCTCGAACTTACAAAGATCCACCAGTCTCTGCCTCCCAAGTGCTGGGATTAAAGGTGTGTGCCACCCTGCCTGTCTAGACTTAACTAAATTTGTATAATTATTTTTTTCTGTACTTCTTTTGAGGGTCACATAAATTCCTTGAAGCATAATCCTAAGAGAAAAGGGGTGGAAGTTTGCTACCCTTTCTGCTTAATAAAGATCAAACACTTCTTCCAAAATCCACATTTCATTTGATATTGATTAAATGATGAATTATATATACTGAACAGTCTTTTGAAATTTCATTACTTTAGTTCATTACTTTAGCCTGTTATTTATTCTTGATCTTAATACACATACAGACAACAGTTTAATTTTTTCCATGTTTTTTACATCCTTAGTATTAATATTATATTAACAATTAATTAATAATAATTAATAATATAGTTCAATGACAGAAATTTTTAAAATGTGACTAAATACTGAATGGGTGGTTAAAATCATATTTGATATGTAATTTCAAATTGTAGAGAGAAGAAATGGATCTATATAATATGGCATGAACACATTTGCTTTCTATTAGACTTCAGTATGAATTGGTTAATATTTAACAATGAATTTCAACATGAAAATAAAACACAAACGGGAGCACACACAAAATGCATATTAATTTATACTTTCTAGTAACAAATGTTAAATAATCTCTTTTACAGTGAAGTTTTCCTTCAAGGTTTAAAATAATTAATGTCACTTTAATTTCAAGGGCAGTAAGAGTTTCAGCACTATTTAATTTTTCAAAATATGGTATGACAGTAAGTGACTTCTGGATTTTTTCTGTTGCTACTTGTTATTGATTTTCAAAATCAATATATCTTATTCTGAATTAACACTATAGAATGTTTTTCTTTTTACAATGATTGAATGATCAATAACTCTTTTGAACTGATGTAATACTCTAAAATGTTTTCATATCATTCTACCATTTTTGTTGCTTGGAAAGTAAAATAGTTGGTCATGAAGATAGAAAAAGAAAAATAGAATCATTCATATTTCATATCAAAATTGCAATGCATGTTCCCATAAGTTTAGAGGACAAGTCACAGCCTGACTCTTTAGGCAACTGTGCTTTTTGAAGTAGGTTTTAAACTGTGCCCTGGTTTTTCAAAAGAGCCAATCATTGTCTCAGAGTCTATAGCCAAACAGAAAGGATAGGTGGATGGACCAATAAAATATATGACCAGATAATAATTTCTTTGTGTGTGGAGTATGGGTGTGTGTATCTAGTATATGTGTGTGTTCATGCATGTGCAAGTATGCTCACCCACATATTCATGTGTGGAGGTCAGAAGCTGAGTGTGTTCCTTGTTAAAGTTCAGATAGCCCTGGCCCCTCACCAACAGGATCCCAAGGACTTCTCATGCTCCTGAGAAAAGGGAACCTAGCTGATAAGCACCTTGGTATTTGAAGTCAAGAAAAGCAGACTTTTCTCCACTGTTTGGCCAACACAGCAGGCTTCACCTTTGATCTCCAAAGAGGACAGGTTTTAACAGTCTGGCTCTCCCACTCCCGCCACCCAGCACCCATCTTAAAAAAAAAAAAAAAAATACATCTTCCTTCTGCAGGAAACAGAAGCCTCCCTTTTAAAAAGACTCCAGCTCAAGGCCCCGGGTAGACATTTTCCCTGCCTGGAAGGGAATCTGTCCCATGTGTTCTTTGCTTATAAACCCTATTTTGACAGAGTTTTATCTGTGCCTTGGTGCCTCATCCTCCATTCACTCGTTCTCCGCCAACTTTTTACCTATCATTCCTCAATCACTCTGACTTTATTTTTTGAGATAGGATCTCTCATTGTGACTAGGAAATCATAGTTTTGACTAAAATATTTTCAGAAGACCCCCAGATCCTCCTGTTCCACACCTTACTTCTGGGGTTACAGACATGCACTGCCAACTGAACTCAGGTGCTCATTCTTAGGCAGCAAGAACTTTACCCAGTTCTACTGTACACATGTATGAAATTCTCAAGAATATTAATGAATATTATAAAATTATTAATATTAAAATACTTGGCTTTTGCTTCTGGGAAATAGTATTCACACCTATTCGCACCTATTCAAATATGAAAATGAAAGAACAGTCCCTACCCACCATAACATGGAAGAATTCCACAATAATTTTCCTAAAATAAATTTGGCCAACTCCCAGCTTCAAATCCTATTAACCACAACAATAATGAGCACAGCAAACTACAGGAGTGCAGTAGTAGCATTTTTATCTTGTTGGTAATCAGCAACTATATAATTGGACTTAAAACCCTCTCAATGGGTGCCACTGTAAATATAGCCAAATATACAGGCTGGAGAGGTCATAGATCCTAGAGAAAATGCTATCTCTGTGATATTTCTTGACCAGTGAAATTTCTCACCATGTGCTAAATGTAGATCCTTATATTTACAGACAGTTATACCATACACCACTCATCAAAGAAGCTTCTTTTTGAAACAGATGGATGGGGTTATTACAGAGTTCTACAACTGGACACACACAGAGATTGTGTGTCTGAGGGATGCCTATCCCTAAGTGCCACATCTAAGGTTGAACCTTTATACCTAAGGATCATGGAACATATTGGTACAGGAGGCAGAGAGAATATGCAAGTTCTTTTAATCCAAACTACTATTATAGCTGAACTAGTGTCTCCTTCTGATTTCAGTATCCCTTGTAAATAATTGGACCATGGGTATGACAATTTGCAGTAAAATTAAAGGAAAGACTTTGATTTACTTCAGTTACTGACCCAGAATCATGACTGTATTCTCACTGAATGTATCTTATCTTTGATGTCCCTGTAGGTTTGATTCTTCAGCAAATGCCATGAAAAGAAAAATGACTCGCACAGTAGAACAACAAAATGAAAGATTTTGAGGATTCTGAGTTATTGCTTAGGCAAGAGTGGCCCAGGTAAACAACAAGACAACTTAGGCATAAGAGTTATGTTATCATCAAAAAGTAAACATTCTCTAGAAGATATTATTTTGAGAGGAAGTTGAGGGACATGGAAGACCATGGAAGGGGAGAAGGAAGGTGGAAATGATATAAATGCAGGAGTCATGCACGAAACTCTCAAAACGTATTAATTAAAAAAAGAAAAAAATCTTGGTTGAAGCAGGGACTTTGTTCACAATGGCAGCTAATATTTATGATTATAATTTATCAGTGAAGTATGTTTGTTTCTTAGAAGACAAAATTATTTTTTTTACTTTTGAAAAAAAATAAGAGACTCTTTAGGATAGCTTTAGCATATCTTCATTTAAGTTTTCTTGTGAGATTTTCTCACTCTGAGCCAGTATTATAAATCTGTGTGGCCTTTGACAAGTGGAATCATTCATGAAAGGGCAAAAGTTAAGGCCAGTTTCAAATTGATGAAAGACTGTTAATATATTTCGAGGTCCTAAATATAGGTAACCAATTTTGTAGACGTTAGACGTCTACGAAAATTAAAAGCAAGTGCCTTTAATTCCGGAGTCATCTCTCCAGCCTCTTCTATTTTATTTCTTGGGGTAAAAAGAAAAGGCGTCTTTACCTGCCACCTTGGGAAGAGGAAAGGTCACACGCACAAAACCAGGAGAATCTCCCACCCCCAACCCCGCCACACCACGGGGCGCCAGGACCAGCGCCTGAGTTGGGCAGCCCAGGAGACCAGAGATACACAGCCCAGGCTCCACCAACGAAAGAAATAGAAAAGACTGGAGAGATTACTCAGGAATTAAAGCCATTTGCTCCTCTACCAGGGGACAATAGGTGATTGCCTACACCCCTGTCAGGCACCCTGCATCCACCTCAAACTTCCTCACCAGGGTGACCTGACAATCACTCTGGCTTCCACAGGCATCCCCACCCACTTGATATTCCACATAAATGCACATAAATCAAAATAAAAATATATATTAAGAAACTGAAAAGAAAACGACATTTAGGACATTTACCTGTTGACAGTGGTATATTCATTTCTATTCAAAGGAATTTCTTCCCTTTTTTCTGGTTCCATTTTTGATTTTCTGTGAGTAGGTATTTTAGCATATCCAAGAAAATAAGACCTCTTTAGAAGTATTTAAGATGACTGTACTATATTTAAATAATCCATGATTAGATTCTTCTAAGATCAAATATTCTACAAAATGATGTTTATCCTGTTATAGCCTAAGCTTTAACATTCTGAGTTGTAATAAGAAATGCTTCTTAGAGTAATATAGATAGATGAGAGAAAGATCAATAGATAGAAGATAGACAAAAGATAGATATATAGAAAATGGATAAATTGTGGATTGACAGATGATAATAAGCAATAATAGTAATTGATAGATTTGATAGATGATAAATAATAGATGATAGAGAGATAGAGATAGGTAGATGATAGATAGATAGATGATAGATAGATAGATAGATGGATAGATATAGAGGTTTACACAAATGTTCATATATATATTCCATTATTTAAATCTGCAGAGGACTTCATTAATTTAAGATCACTTTAGGGAAATTATATTTTAACTCATTTTCTAAAAGTGTTTATTGTGGATTCACTAGTGTATAATATATTACACTGTAACTTGATATGGATATTCATTTCAATATTTTAAGTCAGACCTCCAACAAAGGAAGAAAATAATACCCCTCACTTAATGACTTATTTAATAATTTGAAGAAAAAAACTCAGGAAGTAAAAATATCAATAACTAACTATGTCTTTTCTCAAATTTTATTATTATTTTCTTCTGAGATTCCAGGCATGTCTTTATCTGTGTATGTAAACAGGAAGGAAGAAAGGGATGACAGAAGGAAGGAAGGAGGGAAGGTGGGGAGGGAGGGATGGAGGGAGATGAAGGGTGGGAAGAAGGAAGGAAAGTCTTCAAAAAAATCAGTATTTAAAAATCAATTTTATTGATATTTATTTTTACTATTTTTAAAAGATCTCTTCATAAGCTTCAGGTGGTAATGTATGCCTCTCATTCCAGCACTGGGGAGGCAAAGGCAGACAGATCTCTGTGAGATCATAGGCAGCCTGTGGCTATAGGGAGGTCCTGTCTCAAAGTTTTTAAAATATTTTATTATTTTTATTTTCATGTGTACGAGTGTATTTTCTGCACATATGTAAGTACACCCATGCCATGCAATGCCCAAGGAGGTTGGAAAAGGAAGTTGGATTCTCCAGGAACTGGAGTTATGGATGGTTGTTAGCCAATATGTGGGTACTGGGACTCAAGCCCAGGGTCTCTGCAAGACAACCCAGTGTTCTTAACTGCTGAGCTATCTCCCCAGTCCCTCAAAATATTTTGAAAGATCTCATTATCATTATGTGAGTTAATGATAATGATCTTGTTACATTGCTCTGATTAAAATTTCATTTTGAATCTCAATCTTATTGCCATTGCAATTCCTTACTTCATATTTTTTTGTTGAATACAGTGTATACCTTGGTTTTCATTGAATTTTACTATTTCCAAATGAATAGCCTTTTAAGACATACAATTTGTAAAATTTATTTTCTGGATCCTGTTGAGGACTAGAATTCATGTGCTGAATGAAGATTTTTCCCTGGATTCCTTAAACAATATGCATATTTGAATCCATGTTCTTCGAAATGGTGATTAAGTAGAAAGGACTTCGGATGAATATAGCTAATATGTGATATATCCATTCATTTAGATATATCACAGTGAAGTACATCTATTTGGACAATAAATATAAAACATAAGAAAAATCATTAGCTAAAACAAAAATGTAAGTAAAAATACTGAGCCTTATTCTGATATGAATACTCCACTGAAGTTCATGGAAAGTTCTATTAGACTGAAATCACCTTTATTTTGTTGACTGACACCATGATCTCAGTGTCAATATACAATGGTCTCAGTGCTGGTTGTGTTACTCCCCAAACTGAGTGTTATATATCTTCAAATTGAGTATCATTTATCTTCATTTCATCCATCCATCTTTGTAAGTTTGTGCATAAGAATCCAGACACTGTGCAAGTCATCTGAAAGCGTTCTATGATGCTCTGAAATATAATAGTCATTATAAATATACATCATTTCATCCTACATATTACATAGCTAGGGACAGGCTAGGAAAGTACAAAGTTTGTGCAGAATTTAAAGAGCATATCATGAGAGAATCAGACAATAAAGCATCAACTTAAGGAGAGTTTTTCAGACTGAAGCAGGCATCAATGAGAAGGAAGCAGTCCTGGAATGGACTTTCATGGTAAATAATCAACTTAGTTACTCTATCAAAGAGAATGTGTACTTTGACTGTACAGAATTATGTTCCTTTTCGTTGAATATTCACAAAATCTGAAACAGAATCATTATTTATCTTGAATATTAAGGCATCATCTACTTGACTGAGTTGAATGATTTTTATTTTGCTCTAGCTTTTAATTTACATTATAGAAAACTATGCTTTTTTCACTTTTGCTCAAAATCAATTAGTCTTTTCTTAAGTTTGATTTTTCTGATTACCTGATAAAATAACCTCTCTGGTTTTATTAACTTCCAGAAGTGGCCACATATACTGCAAAATTTTGTAGCTGTTTCTTCACAAGACAAGATCTAGTGTCTCTTTGGATTACATAATTTTCCTCATAAATACTGGTCAGATACAATCCACACAGATATGGACCCTAGACACTTACTTTTAATATTAGTTAGCTGGCTCTTTGTCTGAGCCTTTGAACTTTTTTATGCTATTAGCTATAAGTCAATATTGATTCAAAGCTTTACAGAAAAGCTGACTTTCAACTCTCATGCTAAAGCAGTATGAATACTCATAATAGAAACACTTTATCTAAGACATACCTAGGCAAAATTATTAAACATATATATATATATGAAACATACATTAGACAAGGCATATTGGTAGGGTTCCAAAATTTATTTTAATGGAGTAAATAATCAATGTCCTACATGCATTTATAATTTCAGCAGTTATAATGACATATTGAACAATTTTCATTTTTTACTTTCTCATTTAATGCTTGTGAAATAATATATACTAACTACATTATTACCATTGAAATGACAAAAGAATCACTTCCTTCCTTTTCCATCTGTATAACAATCAAGAGAGATACTGACTGTTTGGAATTTGCTCAAAAGGCATAGAATAGCATTACAGTCAATGACAGCTAAAATCATCTACATGGAGAATTTTCCACTAATCATTTGATATATTCACGAGATAACCCACCCACATTCTGTCTCTCTGGAACATGAGTCAACAGCTATACATGAATGTCACAGAGTTCAACAGGCCACTCTGATTCTTTTCATATGAAACACAATGTGCTCATGCATATTTATAGGCCATAGTATATATTTCACAATTTTTTACATTCCTGGAGCTTTGCATTATACATACATCATATATATATATATGTGTATATATAATTTGCTCAGAATACACAGTATGACTCCCTTTTTAAAAGTGAAATATTCAATAATCTAAGGTTATTCCTATAATATCGCTACTGTTGGTGAAGAATTCAAATTAAATAGCTCCTATACATTCCATTTTGAAGGGACTTCATTTACTTTCTTTCAGTGGTTTCCTCCTGTGCAGTTCTCACCCTGCATTATTCATATGCAACCTCACAAATTGCTTTGAGTTCAGGCAGCAGAGATATAAATCATAGGGCTATTTTCTCTGGAAGCCCTCAGCCTTAAGCTCTGCAACTTGTAAATTGAAAACTATCTTCAATTAAGGTGATTTGTTTGCTTCAAATAAAATTAACTATCTTATTTTGTCACTGCAAAAAAGAAGACTGAAGTCACCTTCCACAGTGATGAATAATTGTAGAAATTACTTTTTTTTTCTATCTCACTCTCATCATATGTTTACATTTAGCTATTTCCTGTGTTCTTATTTTTGGCTAGGCTTTATCTATAAAGGTATAAATATAGCTATAATTTCACAAACTGTTTTGAATTTTGAAATTTGAACAGCCCCATTGTAAACGAAGTGAAGCAACATTGTGTTTTCTGTGCTTTAGGTCTTTCACTTAAGAGGAGTTAAGAGAAAAAATCATGAATGATGTTCGTAATCCTAGATAGAAGATTCAGTATGGATGTCGCTAGAAATGTAGCATTTTAGCGTTGATGGAATAGTTTTATTTTCCAAAAGAGACTACTGAGTTGACAACCCCTCACGATCCATACTTAAAGAATTCCAATGCATTCAAAAACTTAGAACAACCACAGGTAAGGCTGTTTGACAAAGAAGTTGCATTTGGAATGAATCTTAACATGCTCTGCACTTCAGATCACAACTTCTCTTCCTGTGTGGTTTGGGAGAGTCAGTCACAGTGAATGACTGGACACTATTGTCAGACAATTGTGACTGTGGGTCACCACATTGCTGTGATTTCTCTCAGAAGTGCAGTGGTTTCTTTCATTTCCAAAGGGTTGAAGTAAGCTCAAGAAAGGAATTAGTTCTCCGGTGACTTTTTGCCAGATGCATGTAATATGCTGAAATACGCTCAGGATATGCATGAGCTTCATTTAAATTGCTAATCAAATATCAAAGAAGAAAATATAGAGAAGATTAAAAAATAAGGAAAACAGAACCATTGCGTGTTACACCCATGCACACACAGGTAGCACACTGTGGACTCAATAGGTTAAAAAGAAGATAAGGGCACCTGAAGTTGGAAGGAAACAGTGGTGTGAAGGATAGGGGAGGAATTGAAGGGGAGATAAAGGAGAGGTGATTTTCATCACATTATATGCATATACAAAATAGTCAAACAATAAAATAATTAATATACACAAAACCTAAATACACTTGGGAAAAAAAAGTCATGAGAATTGAGATGTAGTGAAAGCATCCATCTAAGAATATGTAGCAATCAATGTATCTTAAAATAAGATCACAATTTATTTAATTTTTGGAAATAATGGTTATGAATTAGTAATAAATTAATAAGGTTACATCCATATTGAAAGGAGTATTACAGAAGGTGAAGAAGTCAAAGAATGTTAATCAGATATTAGAAACTGAAAATAACAAGTGACTTTAGGAAAGTACACCTTATCTCATAGGCAATTTTCACCAGGATCTGCCTCATTTAGAAATAGCTTTGGTTCCACATAACTGTATTGCTTTTATCTTTTCACTGAGTTTCTTATTCCATTGGAAACAGGCTCTTTACAAGGGATAGATTTCCAAGTGTACATGATAAATGGCTCTATTCACTTTACTTTTCCCTATCTGCTGTTCACTCTGGCATATGACCACCCGCAAAGCTCATCTGGATATCTTTGTGTATTTTTGTGGAAAGAATCATTGTTCAATGAAAGCTTTTATGCTTGATTTAATTATAAGAGAACTGTAATTATACTGTCCTCCACCTCCATCTCCTCCACACACAATGAGGCCTCATCTCTTTCTGGCCCATGCTACACCTGGCATCCTTGCTTCTCAGCATAGGCACCAGAGGGTCCACTTCCTATCTTTCTCCCTTAAAATGAGACTTTTAAACAATACAAAAAGAAAAGCAAACTAAGCCCAAAGTTAGCATAAAGAGAGGAAGTTTTAGTCTGGATAACTAGAGTATATAAAAGCATAAAAACCATTTTTTGAAGGAAGGAAAATTATTCACAAAAATTTTCTAATAGGAAAGAGAAAACTTAAGTTACTAAAACCTCCAAATTAATTAGGGACATTCCCAAAAGCATACAAAAGTAAAAGAATAGAAAAGAATATAATAGCCAATAATATATTTAAATTTAAATAAATTAGGAAAAAATCCTAGAACGAAATTCAACCAAAAATAATCAAGAGGAAAGTATGATTTTGGAAAAATTCTAAATAAGCAAATAAAACTTTTACAGAAAAAAAAGACATAAGGACCAGATGTCTTTATTTGTGAAATATTTCGAGCACTTAAGGAGTTATCTTTTGTGTGTGTGTTCTTTGGTAAAGACAATGGCCAAAAGCAACTTTATTTCATCTTGTACTTTCAGGTTACAATTTATCATTAAGGAACATCAGGGAAGTAAGTGAACCAAGAGCACTGGTATAAGCCATGGAGTAATGCTGCTTAGTGGTTTGTTTCTAGACTCAAGTTCACCCCCCTTACATAGTCCAGGCCAAACAGCCTAGGGATGGCACTGTCCACAGTTTGCTGGACCTTCCTACATCAATTAGGAATCAAAAAAATGCCCCTTAGACATGCATAGGACAATTTGAAGGAAGAAATGCTTGTATTGTGATTCCCTCTTTCTAGTTGTCTCTAATTTGTGTCAAATTGATGAAAGTAACCAGCATAATTTACCTCTTGCCACAAAACATTCATTCTTATAAAATAGAAGAGGATCTATATTTAGCATACAGTAAGAGATTTCACTTGTCTAGAGATATGACAGTGAAGCTACCTCATACAACAGACTGTGATATACACAATAGGCCATAACTGGCTACGTTTTAAAGAATTAGAGACTTGTAGAGTCTTTGTCCCTGGAAAGGACTCCTAACCTAAACCTCATCTACCCACAACTCAGGGACCATTGCAGAAGAGGGGTCAGAAAGATTGTAAGAATCAGGGTTTGTACATAAAGATAAGGAAACAGAGGCTTTCAGGCCCCAGGAAACTTGCTCATGAACTTGAAACAAAGGTGACAGCAGGCGCAAGACTCAGGCTGACACAATCAGACTAAAGTCAAGCATAGAACTGGGGAAATGGGCAGCAGGCCCCATCCCTAGCCAAGGAACTATTGGCAAACAATTACTCTGCAGATAGGGAGAGTAGATTTTCTTTAAGAAAGTGACTCTAGATAGGCTGACTAGATGACAGTAAATGAACTTACGCTGAGGAATATCTGGATACAAACAGTGGGCCAGATAGAATTTAACATATATGACAGACTACCTAAAATCTGGTGGTAGGGGTGGACTATGGGGGGTGGTAGGGAATCTAAACTTGATTAAGTTGTATTATATGAAGTGTACAAAAACTCAATAAAAATGTCAGAAAAAAATAAGAGGGTATTGACACTGTTATCTGGGGGATAATCAAGCACCTTCTCAGTGGTAGTGAACTCTTAGGTGGCACTGTAAATATAGCCAAATATACATGATGAGAGGACACAGATCCTAGATAAGTAAAGTCCTATCTCTGACATATCTCTAGACAAATGAAATTTCTCACCATATGCTAAATATGGATCCTTATATTTACAGACAAGTATGCTGTACAGCACTCATCAAAGGAGCTTCTTTTTGCAACAGATGGAGGTTACTACAGAACCCCATGACTGGTCAGACACAGAGCATATATGTCTGAGAGATGGCCAGTTCTAGGTGACATACCTACAGTTGAACTTCTCCACCTGAAGGTCATGGAACGTGGTGGAATGAGGGTAGAGGGAAAACTAGCTCATACTTCAACTCTCACCAGTGTAGCTTCAGTTTACAACAGAGTATGATGCACACAAAAGGCCATAATGGCCAAGTTTTAAAGATTAAGAGAGTGCAGAGTGTGTGTCCCTGGATAGGACTCTTACATTAAACCTCACCCACCCCACGGCTCAGGAACCATTGTGGAAGAGGGGGTAAAAAGATTGTAAGAATCAGGACTGGTTCATAAATGTAGGGAAACAGAGGCTTTCGGCCCACTCGAAGCTTTCACACATGAACTTACAGCAATGATGGCTTTGAACATAGGACCCGTGTCAACTCAATCAGACAAGGGCCCAGAATGAAGCCAGAGAAATATGTGGGGGCAAGCCCCAGAATGGGAACTACTGAAAACTGATTACTACATGATGGGGGAAAGTATGCCTTAGTTACAATCTCTAGATAGGCTGACCAGACTCCTGTGGATGAATTTGCACTGAAGGACATCTAGGTACAAATGTTTGACTGGATAAGACTTAACATGAATGCAGTATTACTTGAGGTCCAGAGGAGTTAATGGGGCATGGGTTGTGGAAGGGGTCTAGATTTAATGAAATTTGTATGAAATGTGCAAAAGCTCAATATTTTTTTAAAAACGAAAAACATTTTAAAATAGAAATAGAATAACAAAGAAAGAATATAGCCAAAATTAAATACCATGTGTTTACCCTACTATTATAAAAAGTGCAAAGCCCTCTTTACATTTTTTTCATTCTATTTCAATATAGTCCATGAATATAGATAATCCATCGCCTAAAGAATCCTCTAAGAATTTATTTCTACATTGCTTGCACATAGAATTTTTCTTCTGATTCTACCTAATCTCAACCTATTCTTCAACAAAATTTTCTGTGATAAATGAGCTCAGAACAGGTGATCCCTTTTCAGAATGGTTAGGTACCTTTATTTTCTGCAAGCATACTTTCTAGAAGGTAGGAATATTTTATTTATTTAACATTTATGTTGATTTTTTTTCAATTCTCATAAAATTTAATTTGATGGTATTTAGATTCTCTCCCCTAGCCTCACCTCCCTCTATTGTCCCCTAACAACTTAATGTACTTGGTGAACAGGAAGTACTCATCTTGACTGTGAGTCATTGCCTACAGTGCCCCATGACCTCCCTCTATTGTCCCCTAACAACTTAATGTACTTGGTGAACAGGAAGTACACATCTTGACTGTGAGTCATTGCCTACAGTGCTTGATCCTGGGAATGAATGAAAAGGAAAATGAGAATGGCACCCGAGGACCAACATTTATTTCTATTTCATGACTGAGGACATAATGTGTCCAGTTGCCTCATATTCCTGCTACAATGCTGGACCTCCATGATGTACTGTGTCTTCTTAAACCATGAGCCATAGTAAATCCTTCTTTCCATACGTTGCTTATTTCAGGTGTTTTGTCACAGCAATGATAAAAGCAGCACAAAGAAACAGGCACACATATTCATATGTGTATTTCTGTTCATGAGGGGTGTGTGTGTGTGTGTGTGTGTGTGTGTGTGTGTATGTGTGAATTTAAATGCCCTCAAAATGACATGCACTAACCTCTAGCAAATAGATTGACTAATGTACCTGTTTTAGGTATGTGGTAGTCAGATTAGCTAGAAAATTAGGGAAAATCAATGCCTTGATAAAAGACACCAAATTTTAGCCTTTATTAAAAAATATTGAAGTTTTAAAGGAAAATGCTGAGTAATATACTGATATACATTAAGCAAAATATAAAGCCATTATTCTCTTCAGCTAAAAAGAGTTCACTAATGAAAATACATTAGTTATTTGATCAGGTGATGCCTGTGTATGGGTGCATCACCAACCAAAAAATCCCGTATAATGCTAACATAAAAGCATTCCTTGTTTAAATAGTGTCTCCAACCTTGAAGACTGAAGATTAACAAAAGCCCAGGATGTTATTCAGTATCATGTATGTGGAAACCAGCAGCATGAATATGGACATCTATATGTGCAGAGACCCAGGAAAGTTGAAACACCAAAGGATGAGGTTAAGAGAACTAGACACATTATTTCATTTTCTGGGTGCAAGTAAAAAATATTAAGTTAGTGATACATAGTATATTAAAATGGATCATGAGCTAAACCTTCTTAAAAAGCATTTACTGACTCTACATTTTTAATAAATTTGCACATAACTATCTTAAGTACTTAAGTAAAATGTAGGTAAGTTCAGGGCAGCACAATGTTCATTCATACTTTAAAAAGATGGAAGATATGTGACATAGTTTTCCTATTCAGGGATGAGCACTCTTCAGTCTCATATTCTCTGTACTTTGGCCAGTTGTGATTTTCTGGGTTAATTACCATCTATTACATGAGGAAGTTTCACTAATGAGTGTTGAGAGGTGCATTAATATTATTTCTAACCCTGTTCTTAGGGTTCCCTGTTCCCTGAATCTTAGGGATAGAGGTTGTATTGTAGATGTGTCACTTAGGACTGGGCACATCATATAAATGTATTCTTAGTATTTGAACAGTTGTGGAACTTTGTGATAGTCTCCCTCTGTTACAAAGAAAGCTACTTGATGAGTGGTAAGAGGTACACTTCTCTGTAAATATAAAGATATATATTTAGAATACAGTAAGAAATTACATTAGACTAGGGATGTGACAGAGACTTCTGTCACCAAAGACTAGGAACCGTTGCAGAAGAGCAGATGGAAAGATTATAAGAGCCAGAGGCGATCGATGACACGAGCAAACAATTTTCTAAAGAGCTGGAGTTCAGACAGGCTCATATGAACTTATATTAATGGTAATAGTATGCATAGGAATCTTCGAAGTTCAAGCCAAAATAATGTCCCAGAATAAAAGGTAGGAAGTGGGGAAGAAGCCCCAGTCTTAGCTGAGGAATTATTGACAACCAATTAACTACAGGAAAAGGGAGAGTTAGTTTTCTTTAAGGGTGTTCTAGGTGCACAATACTTACTTAGGCACTCAGCTTTAATTTGATTTTTTTTTTTTTACAATTCTCAGTAGTAACAATCTACACAAAAAAATTGACAGAAATGGAAAATTTTCTCCATATTTTCACTGGATATAATGGGTGGATGCACAGTCAAGCAGACATAGAGGTGCATTTATAAATGCATTATTAAAGCCTATTATTTCCTATTATTTTCATGTAGGTGCATGAAGTTTAAAATTTTAATGCCTTCCTCCATTTTTATTTACTGTGAAAAATGTACTTGTCCTAGTCATATAGCATAAGATGTGAAAATTTGTTTAATATATACTGATTATATTGAATGTTCTGTTTGTATCTAAACAAAAAGGTGAGTTGCCAAGATACATGCCAATAAAATCAGAATTAAAAGAGGACAAGCATGCAAAATACACACCACATGGGACAAATGGGAAAGGAAAGATGATTAGATGAATAACTAAGAGAGATGATTGTTTCAAACAGGCAATTACAAAGAAGGATAGTTTCATTATTTTTTTTAAAGAAGCATCTCCATAGCTTTACCTGCTTCTGTCTCCCAAGTCCCTGGAATTCAAGGCATGGGTCATCAGGCCCAGCATGGATAGTTTGTTTTTAAATAAAGAAAAAAATACTTGTAGTGATGATAACAAAAAAGCAAAGGACCAAGAGCTTCATTTTGTATGAAAAAGTCTTCCTAGACAGAGGTGAAGATGTTCTGACATTTTGTTTCAGCAATTCACTTTTGTTTACTTTTGTTCAAGGATAGAAACTAGAAAAATGTTAAACTTTAAAGAATGTGAAACATGATAAAATAATTAGGTATTTATTTGTGCAAAACCATTTACAATGCACTTAGGTTCTTTGTCTTGCTTTATATTAGTTTATAATTCTTTTTACCTTAGTCACAATAAATACAAGTTTCATTTCCTCCTATAACACTAGCAAACATAATTTATCATATCTTGCATGTTACTACATTTCAGTGCTTCAAAGAGAGAGATTTTAGTTTGAGGCATTCCCTTGCAAAAATCATTAGATGAAATGACAAAGGAGAATTAAGACACGGGCCATGCTCAGCCACAATAGTAAAATTAAGAAGAAGGAACAAAGAAAAGTTGTCTCAGTTTCAAATAGCACACAAAAAGAAAAGATTATCATTTATGAAATTTCTTTAAAAAAATAAATGAAAGAAAATAGAATTCATCTAATGAGACTATAGCTCTTTATTTTTTGTTTGCTTTGTTCTGTTTTTCTCAAGATAGGTCTTACTATTGTAACCTACCATACCTATAATTCACAGAGATGCTCTTCTCTAGGCCTTCCAAGTTCTGGGATTCAAGAGTAGGCTACCATTTCAGACCTGAGACTCTGGATCTTATTTAATTGACATTCTATCCAAAATAAAGGGACCTAAAGTTAGCCTGATCTATATTTGATCTCAGTTCACTGCTTTTATCCTGTGGGGTGTAGAAGCTCCTTCAATCTTTCTGAACTTTAGTTTTCTTTTATGTAAAATGAAATGACAATGAGAATGCAAATGTCAGGTTTCTATTAGGACTGTCATAAAAAATTAGTGAGCTAATCCAAGTAAGGGTTTTCAATTTTATTCCCCAGAAGTAAATATACATTATCTGTTATGACTGTTGCCTCATTGTTCTTAAAATCAACTAACCTCACAGAATTTATAGTCAAATTAGAGGCAGAGGAATAGGCAGGCAATTTTAATTGCAACATGGAAGTTCCCATGAGAACAATAGAACAAAAAAAGTGAACACAAACAGAATGAATACACAGTGTATTCTCATTATCCGTTCCTGTTTTGAATCACTGCAGATTGAAGTTGAGACCATAGACAAAACTTACTATAGTGTGAAAATAATCAGTATGAAACTTGCCGTTTATCAAATTATTCTTTGGTGAAACCTCCCTCTCTGTTTTGCCAGCCACTTAACAATACGGAGCTTCTACCCAGGTTCTTTATTGATCTCTACCCACTTACTGTAGTTTTCTGTAAATATTAATCAATGCAATGCAAATACAAAGCAAATTAATTAAAGGGTGAAAATACATATCTTGCAAGAATCACAGTTTCATTAAGTCAATACAATTATGTTTTTGAAATATTCTAGTAACATACAAAACCATTATCCAATGAAAAAGGCATTGTCATCCATAACTGAAGAAAACAAGATTAAAAGACTACATGAAACATTTAAAATTTAAGAAAGACCTTTAGAGAAATTGGAATTTATTTATGTATTTCATTTTCAAATGTATTCTCTCAGATGTTGTTTTAAAATTAATTATTTTTCAGGGTGTGTTGTCGTACACCTTCAATATCAGGACTGGGGAAGCAAAGGCAAACAGGCAGATCTCTCTGAGATCAAGGCCAGCCTGCTCTACATAGTGAGTTCCAGATCAACAAGGGCTGCAGGGTGATCAAGAGATAGTAGGGAACAGATGTTCCCAGGGGGTGGGATGGGAAAGTGGGAGTTATGGCTGGGAGGGAATGAGGGAGGGTCATGCAGGGGCCATTGTGGGGGAGGAGGGAAATCAGGGGAGGGATGATGGTGGGAGGTGGGTATTACTGTGAGGAGGAAGAGGAATATGGAGATGCTTGGATTGGAGAGAGAGGAAGGAGGTTGGATGGGGGAGAAAGAGTAGATATTAATGAACCTTAGGGATCTAGGAAAGCCAGAAGAAAATGTGTTGCCTCCAAACCCCCTTGAGAATGGACATACAGTGGCTGAACATTAGTTCATATGTATACTTGAGGGCTGTAATGCAAGTAACACAGTGCCAGGAAGAAGAAACCTGCCTTCCAGTGATTGAGAGAGTGGTGCAAGAGACTCCCCAAATAGCACAGGCTATTGACAGAGCTCTTGACTACCTCCCAGAACTGGAAGATAAGACCCTACTCTTGAAGACAGGACATATTTCAGACACAGGACTTGGAACAATGGAACAGGACCTGGAAGCCTGAGGTTTAACTCCCATGATTCTGGAGGATACTATGCAAGCTGCTAAGGAAGAAAATCAGTCAAGGGTCTAACTCAGCCATAAGCCTAATAACCATAACAACCAGCAGAGCAAAGTTCCTCTAATGGTGAGGTAGTGGCACTGCTATCTGTGGGGTAATCAAGAGCTATCTAATTGGACTTAAAGCCCTCTCAATGGCAGTGAAATGATGGGTGGCACTGTAAACACAATCAAGTACACATGACTTGAGAGGTCATAGATCCTAGAGTAAAACCTATGTCTATCTGTCATATCTCTAGGTAAATGAAATTTCTTACCATTTGCCAAATATGGATCCTTATGTTTACAGACAAGTATACTATACACCACTAATCAAAGAAGCTTCCTTTTGCAACAGATGGAGGCTACTGCAGAATCCCAAAACTGAATATATATCTGAGATACCCAGGCCTAGGTGACATATCTGTAGTGGAACTTCTATACCTAAGACTCATGGAACACAGCAGAATGAGGGGTCAAGAGAAAACTAATGCATCCCTCAACTCTCCCCAGTGAAGTCTCCTTATACGTCAGAGTGCAATGCACATAAAGAACCACAACTGGTTAACCTGGAAAGAATAAGAGACTTCAGAATGTGTGTCCCTGGATAGGACTCCTATATCAAATTTCTCCCACCCACAGGTCAGGGTCCATTGTAGAAGAGGTGGTATAAAGATTGTAAGAGCCAGGGTTGATCCATGAACATAGGGAAGCAGAGGCTTTCAGGCCACTGGAAGTTTGCACTTGTGAACTTATGGCAATGGTTGCATTGAGCACAGACCCCATGCCAAATCAATCAGACAAGAGCCCAGAGTGGAGTGAGGGAAATGAGTGGCTGGCCAGCCCTAGTCTGAGAACTACTGGAGATTGATCACTACTGGGTGAAGGAGAGTAGGCCATACCAACAAATTCTAGATATGCTTACTAGAATCCAGTGAATGAATTTGCACCAAAGAACAACTGGGTACAAACGCATTACTGGATAGGACTTAGCATGCACAGTGAAATACATGATGTCAGATGGGAGGTTGGGGTGGGGGGATATGAATGAAGAAGGGGTCTGAATTTCTTTAATAACTGTTGTATGAATTGTACAAAAGCTCAATTTTTAAAATATTTTATTATTTTTATTTTATGTGTATGCATGTATTGCCTGTGTGTAGGTAAGTGCACCGTGTCATGCAATGCCTTGGGGAGGGGGGACAGAAGACATTGTTGGATCCCCTGGAACTGGAGTATCAGACAGTTGTTAGCTGCTGTGTGGGTGCTGGGATTAAAAAGGAAAATTAAAATATATGTTTACAGAATTACAACATGTCTGAAAAATTTCATGCAAAACACTATTTTACAGTGTGTTTAATTCATCTGAGAATACGATGCATGAGTACACTGTATTTGTATGATTTCCAATTCACCCTCTCCCCTCCTTCCACTGTCAAATGACCTCTTTTATAATTATTGTTGGTGCTGGGATTAAAAAGGAAAATTAAAATATATGTTTACAGAATTACAACATGTCTGAAAAATTTCATGCAAAACACTATTTTACAGTGTGTTTAATTCATCTGAGAATACGATGCATGAGTACACTGTATTTGTATGATTTCCAATTCACCCTCTCCCCTCCTTCCACTGTCAAATGACCTCTTTTATAATTATTGTTGATATATATTAGAGGACTTCAATACCCCACTGTCAAATGACCTCTTTTATAATTATTGTTGATATATATATTTATATATAATATATAAGCAACCTACTGAGCCTAATCAGTGTTACCACATCTGTGCGTATGTTTAGCACTGACTACTGAGAACTTGGAGCTTGTTTCTGCAGAAAAATGATTCTCATTCCCTCAGCAGCCACTGAGGCTTGTACCTCTTCATCTAAGGTAGGCTAAGGTAGGCATTATGAAAATTTCCTCCATTCATGTTAGCAGGTCAAATGACCCCAGCAAATCCAATGGAAGATTTTCTTCAATTGGTATTCCCTATACCCAGGTGTATCAGGTTAACAACCATTAAAAATGTACGAATTATTTTTTTGAAACATGAAAATTGCAGACCACTATCCCTGAAAAGAAGTGTCATCTTTAGTGAGTCTGACATCACCAGTTTTATCAATAAGTTTAAAAAAACAGAAAATATTAATGTTTATAACTCTACATTTCACGTCTGAAACTATACAATGTCTACAATATTCTTGAGGTGTGTTTTCTAAACCAAAAATGTTAAAATATCTAAATAATGCCATATAATCCTTTTTTAGGCTGTGTTTTGTTATGAAAAATCCTAAGTGAAAATTAATCAAATACTTTTCATGTTTTCAAATTGGGTGATTAAAAGCATAACACTTGAAATTTGTTCAATCCATATTTTTATAATTACTCAGTGAGTCCAGTCTAAAAACTGAAGATATCTAAATTGAAAACAATGCATTCATTCTTGAGAATTTCCTAAAGAAATAAGTAAATTTCACCATTTTACCCATTAAAAGTAATTAATGTGTTGCTTCTCTACTCAAATGAGTTAAAAGTCTAGTTTAATTAAATTAGAAAATATATTTAAATAATTTGTTTTCAAATCTTGCATAACATTTCTTTATGTAATTGAAGTCGATGGGATAAACATGGATTTTGTTAAGCTTGGAGCTCAAGGGTGACTAGGAATCATAACAATTATGATTTCTACAGAGCAATAAAAGAAATGTAGGTTGATACATAACAGTCCATTTTAAAATGCTAGAAAATTCTGGACTAAGTAAAAGTAAAATATATTAATTATGGTCATTAAGGATACATGCATTTGGATTAGAAATTCTTTTAGTGAACAGTCATCCTACTATGTCAAACACAAGAATATTAACACATTTCTTAAAAAACTATACTCAATGTTAATCTCAATATGTGTTTACACTATTTTCAAGTTTGCTTTCTGTTGCTAGAATAAATGCTATGACAGAAATCAACTTAGGGGAAAATTGGTTTATGACAACTTACACTTCCAGGTCACATTCCATCATCAAGGGAAGTCAGAGCAGGATCTCAAGTGAAAACTTAAGCAGCAAACAGCAATACGGCTGCTGGCATTACCCCCTTGCTTGTTCAACCTTTCTTATACTACCGGGCCTACCTGCCTGGGCATGGCACCGCCCACAGTTAGGTGGGACCTCCAAAATCAATTTGAAACTTTAAAATGTCCCACATATATTTCCCACTGGCCAGTCTGTTTGAGTGAATCCCATAGTTAAGATTCCCTTAAGTAGCATCTCTGAGCTATGTCACCTGAAGCCCACTAATACACTCCACCCCTTGTCAACTTTCATACTCAGACATATCACTTAAACAATAACCTTCTCTTTATTGTTTGTCTCCAAGATTTCGTGCTAATAAAACATAAAATAGAGAATAACTTTAAAAGTGCCACAGTCTTTCAAAAATGGCAGTGCTTTACAAGTTAAAGTTCTCTTTAAATGTCCAGAACTTCTCATCTGTTAATTCATATAAAATCCATAGTAACTAACATACTAAAAGAAGAACTAGGACATACAAAGAGAAGAACTAGGACATAACTACCATCATATTTAAGAAAAAACAAAGTCCAACACTATAGCACCAAACCTTGCAGCTCAATGCCTAACATCTGGAACTCCTTCACAATCTGCTAGCCCCAAAAGATGTTTGTAGCTCCACTTCTCTAACTCTGCTACACGCAACACATACAGCCTGTCTTGTAGGCTCAGACCAGCTCCAACATACCTGCCACCATCTTTGGTGGGCATTCCAGAGTCTTGCCATCTCTACTGTCCTGGGGTCTTCATTACAACTGAGGTTGCACATTCACCAATAGCCTCCCTTGGCCTCACTTCACAAACTCCTTCTATACAGATGGCACCAGGCCACAGCCAGTCTCCATGACCCTTTCACAATCAAATCAGCACCACATGTAATATTCTTCCAAATTACTGAGTATGGCTTCCAGGTTGAGATGCAGGCTTGGTATCACTTAACCACAGCTTCTGTGTGCTAACTCTGAGAAAGCACTTCCCAGAGAATTCACCTCATTAATATTAATTTCATATAAATAAGCACGACTTTTCAACCTCAGCCAACCAGAATCCATTGTCCCAGTAAAGCAAAAATTTTACTTCAGTGGTTCTGATATCTTATTAATCACAGCAGATGCTTCTACTCCAACTAACCAAGAATGATAGATTCCTAAATCAAAAATAAATTACATGAGTGGTCTACATAGAGTTTTTGCTTACCTCTAAAACTTCAAATGCCAAGACTTAATTGTTTGTGTTTCTCTCAATATTTTTCTCTTCCAAGATCCCACAGTATGACCACTCCATTGAAATCTGATTTCCTTTATTAATTAAATTTTTGATATTTTCATATAATACATTTTGATCATAATTAGATCCCCTCCTCTATCCTCAACTTTCCTAAGCACAAACCAATTTAATGTACTCCATCATATGTGTAAATATATAATATATGTATAGATAGATTAGATAGATAGTCAGATAGATAGATGATAGATAGATAGATAGATAGATACATACATACATACATACATACATACATAGATGGCCTTATAAGACTTATAGTGTCTAATTTGTATCCCCAAATGTCCTTCAAGTGGGTCATCCACTGGAGCCTGTTTGATCAACTAAGAAGCACATCCTTGAAAGAAACTGTCCCTCTCCCTTCCAGGCCATTGTTTTCCAATAGTTTGTTCAGTGGTCTTGATGTTTCTTTCTTACCTACTTCCCCAAGTCCATGCTAGGGTTTGTCTGGTTTAAGCTTGCAGTGGATTTCTGAATGCTGTCACCACTGCTGTGAGTGAGAGTAACTGATCAGCTATCTAGAAACTGTATTTCATTCTGTTTGTCCACCAACTCTTACTGTTACAATCTTTCTACTTCTCTTCCACAATGATCCCTGAGCCTTGGAAGGTAGAAGTTTGACATAGATGTCCTATTCAGGGATAAGCACCTTGCAATCTCTTGTTTTCTGCATATTGTCCAGCTGTGAGTTTCTATGTTAATAACCATTTGCTTCATAAGGAAAACATCTTATGAGAGTTGAGAGATGCATTAATCTAAGAGTATAACACAGGTCATTAAGAGTCAGCGTCCTCTATTTAAAAGAAAACTAGTGTTCGGATCTCCTTTATGTCTCATGACATCTCTACCCTCAAGTTTCTAGACCTTATATCAATGTCAAATATGGGCTCCATCCTATAAAGTAGACCTTAAGTCCATTTAGGGGTTGGTTATTCCTATAATTTTCATGCCACTATTTCACCAATAGGTGTATTTTGTAAGATTAATGGTTGTTATAGCTAACAGGATTCACATCTAGGTAAGGATGATGATTATTTTTTTCTCCTCAGGTAGCATGCATAGCACCTTCCAGCTATGAAAGCTAGCCCAGTGGAGATGGGAATTTGGAGATAGCCCTAGCTTGGTTTAATCACATTTGTTCTATAGCTCATGTATGTAGCTTGTAGTTTTTAATGTTTCCAACTTAATGTTCCAAAACTCTTCACAATCCTCAAACAAATAGTCCAAAGGCATAAAAACACACATGGTAAGCTTTATCACAGCAATTCCTCTAACCTTATCCCAATTTCCTTTCTAGTTTGCTTTTTGATTCTGTGGTAAACATCATGGCCAAAAGGAACCTGGAGAGGAAAAGGTATATTTAAACTTACTCCAGGTCACAGTTAATCATTGAGGGAATTCAGCAGGAACTCAACAGAAACCATGGAGAAAGTTTTCTTTCTGTCTTTCTCAGCCAACTTTCTTTATAGCCCAAACCCAGCTCCCTAGGGATGCCACTACCCATTGTGAGCTGGACCCTCCTACGTAATTACAAAAAAATAAAATACCACACAGAGAAACCGACAATCAGATGGGATCATGCAATCCACCAGTTGAGAACCCTGGGCTGTGTCAAGTTGACAGCTGAATCCAACTAGGTGATGCTATTTAAATTTATCAAATTTCTGTACAACTATATCAGAGTCCACACTTATTAGTATGCATAGAACTGTGAATTTCAATAGTAATTAAAAAGTACAAACCTATTCATATTTTTTAAATAGATATGGAACACCTGATTTGAATTCATTCAAGTTATTTGTCTGTTTTTTATGAGATAATGATCTTGAAGTAGTCAGGTATTAAAATGTAAATGTTATTTATAGTAAAGCGTGCTGCTTGAATAAAGATATTAAAATACATTCTTTGAATGACATACAATGTATAAAATTATAACTTTAAACATAATCTAGTCATATAGTGTAAAAACTATTTTACCAAAAGTAATGAGATAAATTTTAGAAATTAATATCAATTCTTTTGAACTTGTGGAAATATAACTCTGTGAATTTGGCCTTTGAATGCCTTGTTTTACTATAATATATTAAACTTAATTAAAATCTATGTGGAAATTGTTGAGCAGTATTTTCTGACATATGTATATTTTAATAGAAGAAATATTTTTAAAAAATGAACATTCTTATAATAAGGTGTCACCAGAGTTCTTTCTAGGTCTCTTCCACTATCAGGAAAACCATGTAACATATCTTTATGTGCATTTATTATTATTGTGGGTGGGGGGAGGATAATAACTTACAAAGAAACAAGCACCCAGTGCCTAGCTGCGTGCCGCTCAGCTCCACGGCTCAGAGCCAGCCAAATCAGATCACTCCCACAGTACACACATAGTCACCACTAGCTTTTGCCCAGGCCTCAGGGGCCAGTGGTCTCCCCCAGATCCATAAGTGCCAGGCCATTCTGTCCTTGAGTATGCCCAGCTGCTGCGCATTGCCCACATCTGCCGTGAGCGTTCCTGGTGGCTTGTGGGTTTTCATCCTAAGATGGGGCCATAAGCCCCTCCTTTCATGGATAATGTTCACTATCAATTTGCCACAACAAGCACTGCCCCTTAGAGGAATCAGAAGCCCTGGGAATGCATTCCACCCCTTTCTTCTGCTCTTGCAATCTTTCCACCAATCTTCTGCTAAGGTCCTTGTGCCTTAGAGGGGGTGACAGATGTAGGGAAATCTCTCTTGTATTGTGGTGAGATAGTGACTTCTTTTGCCTCCCCATTATTTGTCTTTAAGCCATGGTCATTGATCTATCTCAGAGGGGTTTCTTCTACTCAAAAGACAAATGGAAGGGAAAGACATATTTAAACAAACATGAATGCAAATACAAATGCCTAGAAGATATCCCAGTAGGTTTACTATATTTATTAAACAGTATACTTGTGATGACTTCCCCGCTAGGGCCGGTAACCTTTCTCAACACAAGGTATTGGCCTGGTCTACAGCACCAGATGTGTGTTCCACCCTGTGGAGTGGGCCTTATCCAATTAGAAATTTGTCAGATGTATGTATATTGGTCAAGCCATTACTGCACTTAGGAACTTCTTGGCATGTCCACAGTGCATCACATGGGGTCTGTTGTTGAGTAGATTCATAGGGGATCCTTTCTTCCCCAACCAATGGTATTGCACCTTCTGGCAATAGGAATGTCATCCATCCAGTGGCATGGAGTTTTTTGGCTTAGTCTCAGCTCCTTCTCTTCTTCGTCTCCTGCACTCACAACATGCAGTGTCTTCAGCAACATGGCCTTAACGATCTTTCTAGTGTACAACTGACATTAATAGCAATAGCATTGGTGAATTTGAAGACCTCTAGGATCTCTCTGACCAAGAGCTCATAGAGGGGCAACCCACCCCTGTTACTGTAGATTTTCTTAACAGTTGTATAGTTTGAGAGTCTCTGTCTTCATCTTACCTAACCATAAAATTCCCAAGAATCTTACAGCCATAGTTGGCCTTTGCTCCTTCAGATATCTTTCAAATGTGTTTTACATCTGTAAAACACTCAAAGGAAGTTAACATTATATATTAAATCAATCATAGACAAGGTCTCCCATAGCATGGAAAGTTTTGTCCATGTATATTAACTGTTTTCTCCACAGCTCCTTGTTAGGTACCATAGCATGGGTACAAGGCATTGATTTGGTTAGCTCTTCATCATTTTTAGTTATCTCTTTGGAGTCATTTCACAGTTTGGGGATTTTACCTGGAGTCTCTTTGAATTCTTTTGTTCTTGATACACTTACAGGTGTTGGCTCCAGTTGCCTGACTCTACACTGGGCTAAGGAGGCAGGGGGTTTCTCCTGTCCCCACTGGACTTGTTGGTTCCCTGAGTCAGGCAGGCCCTGGGCCTACCTCCTGACTGTAGCCATATCTGTCATTTCTCCATTGACCACACCTGCCTTCTGGGTGAGAACTTGGTGGGAAAAACTGCTTCCACCTCTAGCATAGCCTTTATGAGAAGACAAATGCATTTATTAATCATTGGGGATTCTTAACCATCCACGGGACAGTTTTTATTCTTTGAATGTCTTTTGCCTGTTCTTCTGGTTTTAAAGCCTTCCAGAAATGCCTTAGTACCAAATTTAGTTTTCTATAAATTTTTTTTCTCTGGGAACTTGAGCTTGGTATGTCTTGCCACATTTGTCCTCGAGTAACTCAAGTGGACCATTTCTTCAGTCGGGTCTTTTATATATCTCTTATAGGGTGTTTACAGATATGTTTTACATGCTGTTCAGAATCATTTAGATTTACCAAAGCCTGTCTCACTTCACAAAGATCCTGTCCCATTAAAGGACTTAGTAAAACCATTAAAGCCCCATAACATTATTGAGGTCCCAGATGAATTAAGCTTTCCTTCATATCTCTGGTGAACACAGTCTTATTGGGCCCAGTGAACTGGACATCATATATTGCTTTTCTCAAGCCTAGTTCTCTCAATAATGCCCACCCCTCCTTTATTGCAGTCACCGCCAGCGGTGGCCACTCCTCCGTTCTTGTGGGTACCGCTCCTTCATTCTCACAGGGGTTGAAGCTGCTCCTCCACTTGCCCTGGGCTGAGGCCACATTTTTGTTCCCCCGGCACTGAGGCAGCTCTTCTGCTTGCCTTGTGCTGCCTCCTGTCATCGCTGCTTCTGCCTGGTCCCAGACCCCAGGGCTGGTGAGGAGACTGTGTCAGCGGAGCCACATTCAGACACAGGAGACCAGGTTCAGTGACACAGGTCTGCTTTATTGCAGGAAGGCACAAGCTTATATAGGGGTAGTGGTCCAATCACAGCACAGCAAGTAGGATACTTCATTAGCATAACAGATTTAGCGTCCTATCACAATACAGCAAGCAGGATACCTTATTAGCATAACAGACAGCATCCTGTTAGCATAACAGACTTAATGTCCTATCACAGAATAGAGGGTAGGATGCCTCATTAGCATACTGGGTTTCAGATTACAGAGCCAGGATTCCTGGACATTGACAATTGGATTATCACCCTAGACTCAAGCCTGTCTCCCACATCTCCCCCGTTTTTATTTTTAAAGGTGAGGTGTATAGCATATTGATATCAGTCCAAATACATCAAGGCAAAGTACAATGGCTCAGGGGGTTATTGTATTAAGAGCCCCCTCCCTCAAGATGGCAAGGTTCCTTAAGAGCAGGTTGTGCCAACTCCATGCCAACCAGAGGGAGTCAAGATTCTTTGCCTCGGCATTGTTGTCCCCACCTCAAGGGTCACCCAGCATAATGGACTGTGACTGTCTTAGGTTGTCCCATCTGTCGGGATCTTATCCATCATTGACTACCAGCCCTCAAAGGCTGGGTCCCTTATGTGGTTTGGCAGAGGGTGAGGCAGTACATCCAGTACTGGCCTGTTTAAAGGCCTTCTCAGGGTTTAAGAATTTGTTGAAAACCATCAGAGGCCAATTATAGGTTGGTAAGGGCAAGGAACAGTGCGTCCTTGTTTGCAGAGACATGCCTGGCAAGATTTGGAGGTGGGGCAATAGCTAACTGAACCAGAGAAATACAAGTTTTAACAAAATTAAGGAAACCCTTGACAATACAGGGTCCAAAAATCAGAAGAGTTAGTATAAAAAGGGGAACAGCTAAGGCAGACAGGAGCATGGTACATCTGTAGTTTAGGGAACCATTGGCCAGGGTGTGTAGATTTTTTCATGGAATTTACCTCCTTTTCATTGGCTACATTAATAATCTGTCAAGTTAGATTGATGGGTTAGTGGGTATTAACAAGAGTTGCTAGAGCTTGAGAGTTAACAACACTAATAATATAAATAAGAAACATAGACAAAGGTCTTGCTCTAGATTGAGGACTTAACTTAGCTAATGTCTCTGTTTGTGGAGAGAGATGTTTGAGGTCTCCCCAGGTTGGTGGCTTTTGTGGTCTGCGAGATTAGTCTCTCAAGGGTTGAGAGGTGCCTCTCCGTGGTTGGTGGTTGTGGAGGGAGGGCTTTTGCATCGCAGGCAATTCTGATGTTCCGGGCTGGGATCTGAGTGGCTGGGACATTATCTGGAAAGACACAAGCATAGCCTCACCCTTGCATTAACAACAAGTGTCAATAATATGATGGATGTATTTGAGTTTGCCAAAGGAAGTGAGTAATGTCCATCTTCCAGATTTGTTAGAGCAGGTGTGAGACCAAGGACCCTGTCCTCCATAAACCCAACATTTGTCCTTGTCTGTCTTGGCCTGTGGCTGGTGAGCAGCCAGTGCCTCAGCGAGAGCCATGGCATGAGCTCCAGCGGCCCCCACATCCGGACAGGCAAGAATCCATTCAGAGACATCCTTGTGTCTAACACGTCCTATGGCAAGGCAACACTCGGTAGAGAAGCCTTCATATACAAGATCCTTGAGCAAAGAATCTATGGCCCCCTGATGACTGATTTTTCTGTTAACGCTTTGTTGGCACCTTTTAACAAAGTCAGAGAAAGGCTCAGCTGTTTTTTGTATCAACTTGGTCAATTTGGTATCCTCACGAGTTGGCATATTTTGGAAAGCATGGAGCATGCAAAACTGCACTTGTTCAAAGTAGCAAGGAGGTCCCTGTGCCTGGGCTTGTGGGTTTTTAAAAGTGTCACACCCTACAAAGGTGTCAAACCCAATTTTTTGAACATCGGCATTTCTATTGCTCTCTGTCTGTTGTTTTCATTTGTCCTATAAGAGAAAGTCACCTCCCTGAAGACAGGCACGGACAATATTCTGCCAATCATAGGGGGTGTTGGCTGCATGGCTGATTGTATCTAATAGCTGACCAAACCAAGGGTAATGAATGCCATCCTCAGTGGCTGCCTTACACAGCTTTTTTAAAGTATCATGATAATATGGATTCCAGACATTAGGGTTCCGTAGTCCCTGATTGACGGTAACCGGGAAAAACTGGAAAATCACTCATTGTATCATAGGAGAGGGGCCTAGGTGGGAGGGGTTTCCAGTCCTTCTCTGGAAGGGAGGGGTAGATGATCTGGGGGGACGCTTCCTTAGAGCTAGTGCAAGACAGTGGAAAGTAGCCATCGCCCCATAATGGCAGAGCAGAGGCTGCCTTAACTTCCCGTTTTTCATCAAAGCCAATACAAGATGCCGGAGGGTAGCCACTGCCCCATAATGGCGGGTCAGGGGCGATCTTGACTTCCTGTTTTTCATCAGGGGGACCCTCCTATCCTAATTCCTCATTTTTTACATCATTATCAGCAGTCATCTTTTCCGCATCATAAGAGAAATCAGTTAGTGTGGTTTTGACTGGAAACACCTGGGACAAGCTGTCCCCACTATCCTGTTGCTTTATTTGTTTATCTTGTTTTTTAGTATGAGATTATTCTGCTCAGGGGCACTGGGGGGAACTCCACGAAGTGAGGCCAGAATGGCAGTCACAATGGGGTAGAACAGCCCAGATAATGGATGCCCCATCCTGACTTTTCTCTTTCTGGTGATGAATAGCACACAAGCCCATTGCTTCAGATCCCAACAGCAGGAATCTGTAAACCAAGGAGCAAGAGCTAACACTTCATCTAGTACCTTAGTTACTTCCTTCTCTATTACCCTAATTTGCCTACTCCTGAGGAGAGAAACCAGTGCAGCTGCACTGGGCAGCAGTAGCTGGATGACTATTCCCCACACTAGAGGTCACTCACCCTGCAAGACTTACCCAGAAGGACTCAGGAACTGTTCAAGGAGATGATCGGCAAAGACAGCAGCAGTACGCCAAACCGAAGACAGCAAGCCAGAAGAATGAAAGCAGCGAGCACCCACACTGGCAAAGAGGGCATCAGGAGCCCAAAGTGTTTACAGCCTCATGGGGTCGAGCTATTCAGTCCCCACATTGGGCACCAGCTGCAGTCACCACCAGCAGTGGCCGCTCCTCCATTCTCATGGGTGCCACTCCCTTATTCTCACGGGCATCGAGGCTGCTCCTCCACTTTCCCTGGGCTGAGGCCGCTCTTCCACCTTCTCTGGGCTGAGGCTGCTCTTATGTTTGCCCTGTGCTGCCTCCTGTAGGCTCTGCTTCTGCCTGGTCCCAGACCCCAGGGCTGGTGAGGAGACTCTATCAGTGGAGCCACATTCAGACACAGGAGACCAGGTTCAGTGACACAGGTCTGATTTATTGCAGGAAGGCACAAGCTTATATAAGGGTAGAGGTCCAATCACAGTACAGCAATTAGGACACTACCTCATTAGCATAACAGATTTAGCATCCTATCACAGTACAGCAAGTAGGACACCTTATTAGCATAACAGACTTAGCATCCTATTAGCATAACAGACTTAATGTCCTATCACAGAATAGAGGGTATGATGCCTCATTAGCATACTGGGTTTCAGATTACAGAGCCAGGAATCCTGGACCCTGACAGTTGCAATATCACCCTAGACTCAAGCCTATCTCCCACACTTTATAGTCTTCCAGTCCCTGCTAATCATGTTAGTCTCCTTTGGTGATGACAAGGTATCTTTAATGCCTTCAACCAACCATCCCGTTAAGAACTGCTCCCCCCTAATTGGCCTAAGTTGAATAGGTGGTTATATAACTCAACTGTGAAACTTCTGAAGGACTTGTACTGACGTCATTTTCTCCCAGGTCCCATAATTTCACCAGCCACATGTCTAGGAGCTGTCTGATTGCTTTCTTGTAAGTTTTTCCTAGTTTTAACTGTTGTATTATGGAATATTTCCTAGCTACAGCACTGTTAGCTTTTTTCCCCCTTTTGTAACAATGGTTGAATCTGAGGGGCCCGCTTTAGCTACTTTCATTTTGAGGTCATTTTCCATTTTTACTATTATCTGTCTCTCCCTCTGAGTTATTGGACCTTACAGAAATTAAAGTGTCACACTCTACAACTGGATCTGCCTGGACTTCCCTAGACTTTTCAGCTTTCCCTGCCTGGGGCACATCTTTTATTACTCAAAGTGGCCATGCCCCCTCTCTGGATGTGCCATTGCGGGGTAAACGTTTTTTAACCTCTGAATAACCTTTAACAAATCTTTACATATCTGCAACATACCCCCATATTTACCACATAGCTGTGGCCCACACTTCTGTATGGCTGGCCTCTTTTTAGTTACAGATTTTATAATCCATTGTATAACCCATGTGACTATCTCTAGCCCCATTAAGCATATGGGGTTTTATTGCCTCCCCCTCCCCATGGGTTCTTGGCAGCTGCTCCTGGATTTGGGGATCAGAGCCCAGCTGACCCACCACAGAGGAAGCAGGAACAGCACTGCTTTCTCAAACCCACATCCCCAAGGCTGTGGTTCATTTACCCTGGCCAGACTATGCCAGTTTTGTCACCAGAGCTCTCTCTGGGTCTCTTGTGCTATCAGGCAAACCATATATCTTTTTGTGCATTTATTATTATCATGGGTGAGGGAGGAGAGTGACTTACAAAGAAGTGAGCACCCAGAACCTAGCTCCAGGGGCTGAGCAGCTCTGCCCCGTGGCTCAGAGCCCACCATATCAAATCACTCCAGTGGCATGCTGATAGTCACCACTAGCGTTTTCCCATGCCTCAGGGGCCAGCCATCTCACCCTAGGTCCATAAGTGCCAGGCCATTCTGTCCTTGAGTACATCTGGCTGCTGCAAGTTCCCCATGCCCGCCACATGCCTTCCTGGCAGCTGGCAGATTCTGTCCCAGGATGGCACCACAAGCCCCTCCATTCTCAGCTAACTCTTCACAGTCAATTCTCCACAGCAGACCCCACCCCTTTGGGAAAACAGAACCCCCAAGGAACACATAAGGAAAGGAATTATTTTCCTTCCTACTTACCAGGTGATTGCAAAGGGTCTTTTAAAAACCGTTTATATTATTTTGCCAAAATTACAATGTGATCATACGCATGTCACCTGACTCTCTTGTGATTGTGTTCTTCATCTTTAAAATTGAGATTATGAACAGTAACACTTGTTGAGCGCTCATTTGTTTTTCTCTGTTCCTGCAGTATGTTAGTACACTAGCACAATGCCAGGGACCTGAGGAGAGAAGCCCATGCTCTGCTTCTTCTGTCTTGTAGAGGCAACAAGTGTCTGCTGTGCCTCGCTATGTAAACTGGAAATACCAAACTGAGTCTTTAATTTGCACTTTAGCCTACTTTTGGTTTCTTTCTAGAAATTTCTGCCTTAATTTTCAGAATAAACAACACTAGAAACTACAATTCATTGACCTGGGGATTCTAGGATAATCTATTAATCTTCTGACTGGCTGTCATAATTACATTCCCTAGCTTAATTTCCTCTGGTCATGTAACATGCAATCTTCATCAGCTCTTGGGATTAGGATGATGAATTATTTGAAGAGAAAGCATTTCTTCCTGCCATAATCAAATGTACTCACCTACTGTGCATAATTCTACATAGTTTTATGTATTAAAATTAATAAAGCTCAATTTTATAAGATTTTTATTAACATTCATAAAATTAAAAGTATAACAAGAATTTTCTATTCATGAAAACACATATGAGCTGTGTCACTGTTATTTCTACAGATCTTTCAGGTGAGCAATAATGTTGGTAATGGCTGTCTCATACTAATGACACTTATGACCTTGGAATGTTAGGGGGATTGAATAAAATGACCAATTTAAAATCTTAAACTATGCTTAGTGGTCAGTACTGTATTATGTTGATTTTTATTATTCTTATTTCATCTTCCTAGGACCCTGTTCTCAAATGGGAATACTCTAAAGAACTATATTTTCAGAGCTGAAGAGATGACTCAGTGGTTAAGAACACTGTCTGATCTTGCAGAGGACCCAGGTTCCATTTTCAGCAGCCACACGGAAGCTAACAACCATCCCTAACTCACGTTCCAGAGGATTCACACACTCTTCTGACCTCCACGGGCATTGTATAACATGGGTGTGCTTAGACACATGGAGACAATATGCTCATATGCATAAAATAAAAATGAAAAATAAAAGAAGTAGATGCTTATGCATTCTACTAGGATATAGCAGATTAAGTTGTGTGTTGGCATTCTCTCCCTTTTGAAGCCACTCTCAATGCAAAAATAAAGAGAAGGTTATAAGTAAATAGCACGTAGAGAAAGAAAATTAAATTGAGCATGATAGCAATAATACTTTGAAAACTAGAAAACCAATAAGTCATTAGTGACTTAGACAAGCAAAAAGAATTGCACCAAATGCCACCAAGAGGGGAATTTCACACATAAGTTGAATAACATTACCACTCTTAAAAATGGTTGAGTATTGATGGTATATATTTCTTTTCAACACATTATTATAGTTGGTCCAGGAAACACAGGGCTGCTCTTTTAAATTATATTCCTGTAACATTTCTCGGCTGTGGAGTTCTTGGTCTGAGTAAATTCAGTCACTGGTGCAGAGTTATTTGGATACCTGTCTTGTTTGACCCACATGAAGAACTACAACAAACTACCATTGTCTCAGTAGCTTATAAGCAATAGAAATTTAATACTTACTGTTGTGAAGAATAGGTAGGCCAAGATTAATGAACCATGATATTTATCATCTGTGAGGGCCAGTTTCCTGGTTCTTAGTGCTGTTTCACTAAGTCCTGCATTTTCAAGGAGTCAAAGAACTCCAGGACTTCCATTTGGTTCAGATGCTCACTCCTTTCATGAGGAAATTGGCCCAATAACCTTCGTGACCTCCACACTACTAACAGTTTGGGGGTTAGAATTTCACAAAGAAACAAACTTAAATACTATGGAAATATCATAGTAGTTTTTCAAACTATAAAGGTGCTATTCCCATGTGATAACTTGGTGACTTCACTTGTGGTGACCTCACTTAACTTGTTCAAAGATGCATTTACACCACAGAAAAAAATCATCCCAGTATCATTTAATGTAAAACTTCTATCTTAAGTTAACAATTCCCTTTCCATAGATCAGAAAATTTATCTGACATCAAAGACAGTCTTCCTTCTATTTGTTTTCTCTTAAGCCAACATAGATTTCTCATGAGCAAAGCAGACATTCTATAAGTCATAAGCATTAGTTTTATACTTCTGTTTCTGCTTCAGTGGCCCCAAAATAGGATTATTGGATATTTGCTTATCACAAAAATCTTGAATTAAAAAATAAAATAAACTGAGAAAATATCCCAATCTTCCACTTCACTTTAAGTAGGATATTAAATTACTTTTCCTATAGAAAATGATCAGTACAAGAGAACTATTTAGAAATATTGAGCATGGACCTTATCATAACTAAAATGAAAAAAATACTGATATTAAAATATACTACTCATCCATGTACACATTGATAGTTTATGTTAGTATCTTTTAGTCTACTTTCATGAATCATTAAATGTTATAAGAAAACTTCAAGCATTAAAACCCCAATTCCAAAGAGGGAGAAAAACCAATTCCAAAATAAAGGGAAAGTAGGTAGAAATTGAACATTATACATTTATTAATTTTGGGATAAGGAGATGGCTCAGTTACTAAAGTGCTCGCTGCACAAATAAGAGGACCAGAGTTTGTATCCCCAGCACTTATGCAAATTCCTGATGTGGCATCACTCATCTATTGCAAAAGGCACTCAGTGGTGAGTGAGATAGGGGTGAGTGGAGACAAGAGACACTTAGTACTTTGCTGGCTGGTCAGTCTCCATAATGTGTGAGCTCAAGGATCTGTGAGAGACTCTGTCTCAAAAATTAGATGCAAGCCTGGAGAGATGGCCGAGTAGCACCTGTCTTGAAAGCATGAGCACCCGAGTTCAAATCCCCATCCTCATGGAAAATCTGGAAAAAACAAGTAGAGGATGACACACCATTTCCAAGTCTGGCCTTAGCATGTGAGTACATGGATGTTTATACCATCATACATGTGCATAATCACACAATACCACATGCAAGTATGCAAACGCACAGAAATATACACACAAAATAAAGCTAAAATAAAAAATAAAGTGGAGAGTATCTTTATTTAGGAAAATACTGATTGACTTCTAAATGAATACTCACATGCACATGTGATACACACATACTCAAACGCAAACTCTCTCTCCTCTCTCTCTCTCTCTCTCTCTCTCTCTCTCTATATATATATATAATATACGTTTGTATGTGTTTATGTAGGCTTTTAATTTTTTTTTTTACTTTTATTGCACAAAGAAAGGAAACATTCAAAAAAATGTTTTAAATACACACAAAAATATCCCCCTCCCTCTCCCCCCCCCAAAAAATCTTTGGGCTAGAGAGATGGCTTAGAGGTTAAGCACATTTATTCTTACAAAGGAACTGAGTTCAATTCCCAGCACCAAATTCCAATGACCCAAAAATGTCTACGGCTCCAGCTTTGGAGGCTCAAACACCCTTTTCTGGCTACTGTTTTCGCCCACACCACATCCTAAAAGACATGCTTTTACACATGAATTAAAATTTAAAAACTCTTCTTATCAAAAGGGGAAACACTACTGAAGATAAGTTCTTTGAGTTAGAAATAGCTAAGACAATAAAAGTAAAATCATGAAAAATTTTAATACTTAAATGTAAATAAGTGTCCTCAGAAGGCATTTGGTTTATTTCATTGTTCATGTAATAAATTGCACTTTGATAAAGTATCATGGAATTTAGTGTTAGGAAAGAGGCTAAGAATTGCTATTTCAGTATTCTTGTATTCTGAAAGCTCTCTGAACAAGTAATATTTGAAAAATGTAAAAATAAGTAACTTGATAGAAAGCCAAATATTAATACTTGAATAAATAGCAGTAGTAGCATGTACATATGTGTATAGGTGAAAAGTATATAAAATTGTGAGATATATATATATATATCATCTATATCTATATCCTATATAGATAAACATATTTGTTTCTTTGAGAATTTCATCATTGAATTTTGATCATATTCAGATTCACTCCCCCATCTCCATCCCCAACCTACTAGCTCTTTTCATGTTATCTATTATGTTCTCAATGGCCTCTTAAGTTTATGTTTCTAAAATGCTGTTAGCTATGGGTCCATCAGTGCAATCTGATCAACTTACTAGATATTACACCTGTGACCCAGATGTTCCTCTGACCCTGTGATGACAAGCCATGGTCCTGCCTCCTTCTCATGCTCTGCAAAGAAGTCAATTGGTTGACCTTAGTTGCTTGAAGTAGAGGGACTAAGGGTATAAAATCTGGGAAAACTATGAGGCTGCTCTCTCATCATTTTGTATGGCTATTGGGAACCCACAGGATTTATGTTTGGGTATAGACTTTCGAGCCTAACCATGAATGGGAGGATGCCCACTCTTCTGTAAGTAAACCTGCAACCCAAGCTCATTTAGCAAGTCCAATAAATTCATCAAGATTCTTCAAACAAGAGTTTGGAGAATTCTTGCGTGAGGCTGTCATAAGGACAGTGGGAGGAGGGGATCAGATGCCACATGTGCCTCCCAACAGTGAATTTGACTTACAATTGGTATAGTCCAGCAGGATATGACAAAACTTAGACTGAGTTTTGGAAGAGTGATAATAATGTCCCTGATATGGTAAAGGGACCAATAACCAAAATAAAGTAGGGTGAGGGGAGAGTGTGGGCCGAGGAAATGTTAACCTGGTGGGCCATTCCCATAGACTTGGTGGGAGTGGCTGCAGAGACATGATTGGTTAATTCAGTGTACAGTGAGATGTGTAAGTAGGGTGAGGCCATCAAAGCAGATGCAGTCATTGGGAGAAATTCCGGGGTGGTAGCAGTCCTGTAGATGGTATAGAGTGGCATGTCTGCTTGACCAGTGGGGGTCACCACATGAATATGAAGATGTCTTGAAAACAGCAAAAGGTCTATAATTGATTTTGCAAGCTCTGGGAGTAGCACACCGGTACAGAAATGTCAACAAGTGACTGCTGAGGCCACTTGGCTGCTATCGGTAATAAGAAATCTGTCCCAAGGGGGGACCTTAGCCCAAAGGGAAGGTATTATGGAGGAATTAGAGAGGGAGAGGGATATAAGGCTGGACTCATTGATACTGGCCTCTGACCTTACCAGTAAATTAGATATGAGAGAAAAAGAGATGGAGGTGTTGGCCTGTGGTTTTTTGTGTCTAGGAGGTCAAAAGAGAAAAAAATCCCAGATCAGAATGATAATACAGGCCCATCCTGGGATCCTAAAACCTGGAATCTTTGGGAAGAGTTGGGTAGTGAGGAAGAAGAAATTGACCTAGAGATAGTGGGAGATGTTCCTCAGGTTTGACCTTTAATTCAAAGAAAGGGAAAATCCATGCTCCAACATGCTGATGGAGGTCTTAACAATAGCTCAGTGCAGGAGACCATGGTAATTAGAGAATACACAGCACCAGAGATGTTAGAACTAGGAAAGACATTTAAACAAGCTATGAAGGAGACTTTGGCCACCTGGATTGTGAGGCTATGGGACATGGGGCCAGAATGGATCCTTTTAAGTTCTACAGAAGCAGAGTAGTTAAGCAACATAACCATCCATCCCTGTTTGAGACAAAGACTTCATAATTTAAGTTAATATGAGGGAAATCAGTCAGGCTGGGTAGATCTGGTGGATTGGCTTATTTGAGCCATTAGAGACATGTGGGTATCTCCAGCTGAGATGTCCGTGAATACTAGAGATTGGAAAACCATCGAAGAAGCACAGGCCCTGTTGAGGGAACTGCGTATGAGGGAAGCTGCATTTGATGATTTGATGCCCAGTTCTCAGGCCTAGACAGGACTGTTTTTACAGGAGACATAAGACGGAAACTGATTCAGCAAGGTCCACTAGACTGGTATGGGGCTTAGGTGGCAGTGCTGAACTCCAGAGTCGGACATGACCTGAACATGGCTGGTGAGGCTCTGGCCGATTTAACTGGTTTACACCAACATGTAAACAGGTTTCAAATGGTGCTAAAGCAAGTAGACACAAGGGAAAAAGGCTGGAATTCAGCAAAGGGGCCCCTCCAGGTCTCCTGAGCACAGATGTGAATGGATCTGCACAGAGTAGGAGTTCTTAGGGACAAATTGATGGGCAACCAAATGCTGTGCTAGCGAACCTGTGAAGAGATTTAAGACCTGAACAGAAATTCACCACAAAAAAGAGAAACCGGAGACAAGGAAGTGCAGGTAACTCCAACTGAGCCCCCTCCAACATTGGATGTGACCCCCCCCGTCACTTCCTTGAAGGGGTGGCCAAGATTGCCCACAAATGAGGCCATACTGTGTGACCGGAGGCCAGATGTCAAACTGAGGATTTATTTGTCCTCCACTAATATACAAAACACATGGGCCCTAATGGATCCTGGAGCAAAGTGTACTTTAATGGCAATTCTCCAAAACACCAAGGCCAATGGATAGTAGTGGATGGGTCTGGGGATAAAACTATATGAATAAAGCAGACTAGACTCATTTTGGGAGTGAGCAATTATCCCCCACTCCCCAGCAGTACAAGGTGTACATCTCTCCCCTGTGGCAGAACATCTTAGAGGTGGGTGACCTATTGGGTCTCACCATACATACTACCATGGGAGAATTTTGGCTTAGGGTTCAAACAGTAAATTCCATTACTTGGGGGTAGGCAAGATGGGAGCCAGTCAAATTGCCCACCCCACTGAGCGTGGTGAATATCAAACAGTACCAGCTTCCTGGGAGGTTGAGAAAATATTACAGAAACCATCCAGGCACTAGAGCAGATAGAAGTTATCTCCCCAGCCCAGAGCCCTTTCAATAGCCCTGTTTGGCCTATCAGGAAGAGAGACAACTCCTGGAGAATGAATGTAGATTACTGGGAGTTAAATAAGGTGGTGTCTACCATTCATGCACCCATGCCCAACATTGCACTGCTAGCTGAACAGCTGCTGCAGGAAATGGGGTCCTTCCACGCTGCAGTGGACCTTGTTAATGCATTCTTTAGTATTCCCCTAGCTGCTGAATACCAAGATCAATTTGCATTCACATGGAATGGATGACAATGGACCTTCAGAGTACTTTCCCAAGGTTATCTCCACAGCCCCATGGTTTGTCAAGGGATCGGGGCCCAGGACCTGGCCCCGTTACCCTGCTCTCCTTCTGTAAGGAGATTCCACTACATAGATTACATAATGCTGATTTCTGAGTGTCTTACAGATTTGGAAGCACATTTTGGGAACATGCAAGTGCACTTGAAGGAGCAAGGATGGGAAATAAACCCACAGAAGGTATATGGGTCCTGTACAGTGGTAAAATTCTTAGGAGTTTTATGGTCAGGCAGAACTCACATGATACCCAATGTGGTGGTTGAAAAAAATCTTACAACAACCTGTACCAATAAATGCTAAGCATTTAAAGGTATTTTGGGACTTCTAGGATATTGGCAATTTTTTTGCCTCACCTTCGTCAGGTCAACCATCCCCTGTATAATCCAATAAAGAGAGGTGCTACATGGGATTGGGAAGTAAAGGCCCAAGAGGCTTTTGAGCAGGCCAAGGTTCTGGTTGTGCAAGCTTAACAGCTGTGTGACCCAACACCTTGCTGTCCCTTCCTCTTGGAAGTCACACAGAGCCCTGAAGATTATGGGTGAGGCTTGTGTCAACAACAACCAGAACAGATAGTCCCAATTGGATTCTGGTCCCAATCATGGAAAGAGGTGGAGTCTTGGTACACAGCTCTAGAACAGCAACTGCTGGCAGTGTACAAAGCATTGCAACAGGTGGAATCCATTACAGGCCCCACCCCCATTACTGTAAAAACTGCATATCCAATAAAAGGATGGGTAGAGGGCCTGTTAGCCAAGTCCTTGTCATGGGTGACACAAAACCAAACGCTGCAAAGATGGCATGCATATTTGCAATAGTAAGGAGTGGTGTCAGCAAGCCCAATCACCAGTGTCATGCAGGCAGTATTTGGACCAGTGTCATTTCAAGGCACAGATCCTCTCCCTCCACTTCCTACAGTTGACCCTTCAGTGAGACCTAACTGAGTGCTAGAAGGCACTCTCCCAATCCTGGCTGATGCTTTGTATACTGATGGCACCAGCAGGGGTGCTAGAAAAGAATGGGTAGCAGTGGTAATACAGATGAACACTGACATTGTATGGTTAGAAAGGGGAGGAGAAAGCAGTCAATGGGCTGAATTAAGAGCTGTATGGATACCAATCATGAGGGAGCCTTGGGCAGTAAAAATTTGTACTGACAGGCTGTGTTAAAAAAGCTTAACTTTATGGATGTCTGAGTGGGAGAAAGAAAACTGGCAGGTGATGGGACAGCCACTATGGAGACAACAAATGTGGAAGGACATATATAATAAAATGCAGGAGGAGCTAGTGCCCCTGTAGTTTACCACGTGGCTGCCCACTGCCTGGTGAGTCCCCCCAGAAATCAGGAAGCTGATGCCCTTACCAAGGTGAGGGCTATCTGCCTTCAGGTTCCCCTAGAAGCAGCTCACTGGATTCACATCAAGTCTGGCCACAGGGGAGCTGACAAGGGATGGAGAATAGCCTAAGCCACTGGCATTCCAAGAAAATACACTGATATCCAACAGGCTGTCCAGGTCTGTGAAGCCTGTTCCCGCTTATGCTTCCTGAGGATGGATGCCATGATGGGACATGTGCACAAGTCAGCTTCCCCAGTGAGAGACTGGCAAGTAGATTATATAGGGACCCTGCCAGCCAGTGAAGAGTTCAAGTATGCACCCACTTGTGTGGACACTGCCACAGGCCTTACACAAGTCTTTCCTTACAAGAGCGTGATGGGTAAGGCTACTATTAAGGGACTAACCCAACTCAGTGTCATGCATAGGTACCACGGTGGATTGATAGTGACAGAGACACTCATTTCACAGGTACCAATGTTCAAGCTTGGGTTGAAAATAATCAAGTTCAATGGTATTTCTACCTTCCCTACAATCCTACAGGAGCAGAGTTAATTAATAGAAAAACCAGGTTGCGAAAGGAACAGTTAAACGCCTTAAGCACAGAAGGAACCCTACTGGGGTAGAAAAAGACCCTTCCAGATGCCATACAGTTGTTAAATGAGAATCCCAGTATGAGAAGTAGGTTGCCTCCCTATGAACAGTTGGCCAAAGGAGCCCTAGAGGTCCTCAAAACTATAAAGAAGATTGTCAATAATGTTGGTTGTGCACCTGAAGTGGATGATAAGACCCTATTGCTGAAGACACCAAATGATATGAGTGCAAGAGAGGGGAAATCAAGCTTGGGCTAAGATGGAAACTCCCTGTCACTAGATGGGTGGCTTTCATAGTGCGAGAAGGTGCTATACAGATGGCTGGAGGAGAATTGTACCCTATCATCCTATTCAATGAGGGACCCTGTGTGCTGCACTATCAACATGCAAAATAAGATATTCCTGCTGGTGCAATAGTGGCTCTTCTAGTGTCTGTACAACCAGGTAATTTTCAATTAGACCTAATGCCAACTCCTAGGGATCAAACACACTTCTGCTGTTGTAGACCAGGCCACCCCGTGTGGCAGGAGAGATTATAGGCCCCAGTGAAGGAACCACTACAATTGTGTTTTAGATGGATCTGGTGCACCTACTAAAGTACCATCAAAGTTTTCACCCATATGCTATTATAGCAGTCACTGTTTATATGTTCTTGTTTCTTGCTGTTTGTATTTTTATAGTAGATGGAATACCATTAAATTGAGTCATTGGACTATGACAAACAGATGATGAAAAGACCTGAAGAGTCCAGTGCCCTACCACAAAGGGAGGAAGGTAGCCCCACACCTGTCACCCCCTCCGATCCCCTTTTCCTATCCATTCTGGATTTTTGTCTGGATTTGGCTTCCACAGATCTTATGCTTTTTGTCACAGGACTGTGGATTCCTTGGTGCAACTGCTTTGTGATGTCCAGACAACACAATTTCCATGTAGTCATCTACCACCTTTGTCTCTTACAATCTTTTTGCTCCCTCTTCTGCAATTATTTCTAGCCTGGGAGAAAAGGGTGTGATATAAGGCTGAGCACTCAACAATCTCTGATTCTCTGCATATTGCCCAGTTGTAGGTCTTTGTGTTCATTACAGGCTACTGAAAAAATCTTCTCTGGTAATAGTTGAGAGACAAATTAAGTGCTGGGTATAAAATTAAGTCATTCTGATTTAGTTTAATACTGTGTCTATTTAGCAGAATATTAGTAGTAAGGTCTCCCCTGTGGCCTGGGACTAGTCTAACCACAGGTTCTTGTCCATGAGGAGAGTGAATGGTATGAATTCCATCCTGTGAAGTGGAGATCTTAAATAAAATCAGAAAGTGATTGTCCCATAACATTTGTGCTATTATTGTGCCAATAGGAATATCTTGCCAGGCCACATGAAATACATAACATAACATAGCATAACATAACACATAAACCATGACATAAAGATAGTGTATAAGTAAGTATAAATATACTAACATATTATCTAAGTATGAAAAAATTAGGAGATAAAGCAAACTATTTTATGTTATATGTAATACATAAATTTAAACAAACGCTTACTGAACTCTGTGAAGTTGAATCTATAAATATATACTAAATATATTGTTTTCTATAAAAGCTGAAAATTACATAGTTGATTATAAAATAGGTAAAAGTGTTAATATGTAATATAATTGGAAAAACAAGTAGAAATGATGCAGAACTCTGGAATATCATCACACCAGCTCAATTTACCCAAATAATAAAAAATAGGTCACTAGCTCCAAATGCATATCATATGAGGAGACTTGGTTTATCTAAACTACAACAAAGAAAAATAAGACTGCTACTACTTATGAACCTCACTGCAAATATCTTACATCTAATATTACTAAATTCAATTGAATATTACATGAATAACTCACTAATACTTTGTAGACAAAATGGGATGTATCAATACCAAACATTTATTAATATAATTTATCAGACAAATATAGTTCAAAGTGCAAAGTTATTACATTGAAAATTAAAGCCATTTTTAACAATAAAATTTGTTTTATTTTTTATAGCTAATTTGTTTATTTATGTATTTCATACAGAACATGTAAATCATCTTTATACCCCCTTCCCAATTGGCACCCTTCAACAGCCAACCCCCCACTGAATTTCATGCATTCTGTCATTTATGTTAAGGCCTACTGAGTCAAGTTATCATTCCTGGATGCTCTTCAGTGTAATTTTATTCAGTAAAACCTAGTCACTCTATCTAGAGACCTTCCTTTTATGAAGATCAACTGTTCCTCACTCAGCAAGATTTAGCTGCCAATAGTTCTTTGGCTAAGATTGGATCCTGCTACCCATTTCCACATTTCTGTATTGAGATTTTGTCTGCTTGGGTTTACAAAGGTCTTATGTTGACACCATTGCTGAAGGCTCATATGAACAAAGTCCCAAGAGTCTGTAAGGCTCTTTTGATATTTTCATACACCTCCTCCTTGGGTCTTACAAAAATTCTACGCCCTCTCCTACAATGGTCCCTGTGTCCTGGGTGGGTGAGCATGAGTATAGACATTTTCTCCCACCGGATAATTGAAAATGGTGCTTTCGTTAGAGTTCTCTTGGGGTCTCTTGCACTATCAGACAAATCTCATAATATATTTTTAAGTGAATTTATTATAGTTTATATTTTGGGGGGGGGAATGGAGAAACTTACAGAGATTAACGCCCGGCACCCTGCACCCAGCTCTGCATGGCAGGCCACCACCATTCCAGATCGCTTCCATGCCTGCCCACAGACTCCATTAACCTTGGGCCTGCAGTCTTGCTCCAGGTTGGTAAATGACCACTCTCATGATGCGGGTGAGACACCGAGGCCATCTTTTTCTCCATGCCTGCCACCTCGTGTTCCTGGCAGCTCACAGCTTCGGTCACATGATGGATCACAGAAACCCCACCACAGTCCACTCTCCACTGCAGGCCCCACTCTTTGTTGGAATCAGGTCTCTGGGACACACTCTCCATCCCTTTCCTCTGCTCTTACAATCATTCTGCCAATCATCAGCTAAGGTCCCTGAGCCTTGGAGGGTATGACAGATGTAGGGTCATCTCTCTTGTATCAGGGCAAGATGGTGACTTCTTGGGCCTTCCCATTATTGTCTTTAAGCCATGGCCATTGTTCTATCTCAGCAGTGTTTCTTCTACTATAAAGGCAAATGGAAGGAAGTAGACACCTTTAAACAAACATGAATGTAAATACAAATGTCTAGAAGATATCTCAATAGGTGTACTATATTCATTAAACAGTGTACTTGTGATGGCTTCCCAATTAGGGCCTGTAGCCTTTCTCAAAACAAGGCATTGGCCTGATGTATAGCACCAGATGTGATCAACCCCTATGAGCAGGCCTTATCCAATTACAAATTTGTCAATTGTACATGTGTTATTTGAACCATTATTGCACTTGCAGGAATTGCTTGGCATGTCCGTAATGTGCATAACGCAGTGTCCATTGTTGAGTAGAATCATAGGGGATCCTTTCTTCCCCAACCATCTGCATAGTGTCTTCTGGCAATATGAACATCATCCATCCAGTGGCATGGAGTTTTTTGGCTTAGTCTCAGCTCCATTTCTTCTTCTTCTCCCACACTCACAACATGCAGTGTCTTCAGCAATATGGCCTTAATGACCTTTCTAGTGTACAACTGATATTAAGGGCAATAGCCTTGGTGAATTTGAGGACCTCTGGGATCTCTCTGACTAACAGCTCATTGCAGGGGTGCAACCCAACCCTGGTACTGTAGATTTTCTTAACAGTTATATAGTTTGGGAGTCTGTCTTCATCTTACCCAATCATAAAACTCCCAAGAATCTTATGGCTATAGTTGGCCTTTGCTTCTTCAGGTATCTTTCAAATATGTTTTGCATTGGTAAAATGCCCAAAGGAAGGTTAACATTATAAATTAAATCAATCATAGACAAGGTCTCACATAGCATGGAAAGGTTTTGTTCATTCATATTAACTGTTTTCTCCATAGATCATTTTTAGGTACCATAGCATGGGTACAAGGAATTAATTTTGTAAGCTCTTTACCATTTTTAGTTATCCCTTTGGAGTCATTTCACAGTTGGGGGGTTTTACATGGAATTTCCTCATATTCTTTTATTCTTGATATACTTACAGATGTTGGCTCCAGTTGCCTGACCCCCAGCTGGTCTAAGGAGGCAGGGAGTTTTTCCTGTCTCTGCTGCCTAGGTTAAACAGCCTATATTGCAAGGACAGATGTGTAGTTATATAACTTGTCTGTGAAGCTTCTGAAGGATTTAGACTGATGTCATTTGCGCCCATGTCCCATACTCTCACAAGCCACTTGGCTAGGGGCTCTCTGATTGCTTGCTTGTAAGTTTTTCCTAGTTTTAACAGTTTCAGTGCGGAGTATTTCTTAGCTACAGCACTGTTAGCTTTGTTTCCTTTTGTATCAACGATTCAATTTAAGGGGCAGTCTTAGCTACTTTTATTTTTAGGTCATTTTCTTTTTTGCTATTATCTTTCTTTTCCTCTGAGTCCTTGGACCTTACACAAGTTAAAGTGTCCTGCTTTTTTTCTTGCTCAAGCTCTGCAACTGGATCTGACAGGAGCTAACTAGCGTTTTTAGCTTCTCCTATCTGGTGCACATCTTTTATTATGCAATGTGGCCATGCCCCCTCTCTGGGTCCTCCATTTGGGGGTAAAAGATTTTTTAGCCTCTGGATAACCTTTAATAAATCTTCACCTACCCATAACACAACCCCACATTTACAACACAGCTGTGGGCTATGCTTCCATATGGCTGGATACTTTAGTCACAGATGTTTTTATCCATTGTAAAAACCACATTAGCACCTCCATCAGCTCTCCACCTTTTTCCAAACTTTCCGGGTGTGTCATTTTTAATGCCATCCTGCCGACTACACCAATTTTATCATCAGAGTTCTCACGTGATCTCTTGTGCTATCAGACAAACCAAATAATATATTTTAATGTGAATTTATTATGGTTTATACCTTGGGGGGATGGAGAAACTTACAGAGACTAAAGCCCAGCATCCACCACACAGCTCTGTTCTGTGGGCCACCACCATTCCAGATTGCTTCTGCGCCTGCCCACAGTCTCTGTTAACATTCACCCATGCATCTTGGGACCATAGTCTTGCTCCACATTGGTAAATGCCCCCTCTCATGACGTGGTTGAGATGCCATGGCCATCTTTTTCTCCACACCTGTTGCAGGGTCTTCTCCATGCCCACCGCTACCTGTTCCTGGCGGCTCGTGGCTTCAGTAACCAGATGGACTACAGAAGGCCCTCCACCATCCACTCTCCACAGCAGGCCCTGCCTTGGAGGAATCAGATCTCTGGGACACAGTTCCCAAGAACAGATACTGAAGAAAAAACTGCATTTTCAAGGAAGGATGCTGGTAAAAGGATCTCTACATGTGGAAGAATGAAACAAGACCTTTATCTTTCACCTTTCACAAAAGTCAAACACAAATGGATTAAAAGCCTCAATGTGAAACCCGAAAGTCTGTAACTGCCAGAATAAAACATATGTAGCATCTTATGAGATATAGGTGTAGGGATGAACTTTCTAAATCAGACATCAGTTGCTCAGGAATTAAGGTCCATAATCAGTTAGTGGCACCTCATAACACTAAAAAGCTTCTCTACAGAAAAAAAACAAAAACAAAAACAAAACAAGGAAGTGAAGAGGAAACTCAGAGATGGGGTGAAAACCTTCCCCATTCACCAGTGACACATCTGCAGGGTTTTGACATCCAGAATATATAAAGAACTGAAGAAAACAAAGCATCAATAAAACAAGTGATGTATTAAAAGATGGACTATGGATCTGAACAGAGATTTCTGAAAAGAAGAAATAAAGATTGGTAAGAAACACCTTCAAAAGGGTTCCACATCCTTAGTAATTAGGGAAATCCAAATTAAAACTAGTTTAAGATTTCACCTTACCCCAGTAGGACTGACTAAGACAGAACAAATGACAACAAGTACTCGAAAGAATGTAGGGAAAGGAAAACACTCATTTACTGCTTGTGGGATTGCAAACTCATACAACTAAAGCTGTTTGTATTATTTAAGAGAGTTCCTTGACAATCTCATTCACATATATAATGCATCTTTCCCCTCACTATGTTTTATCTCTGTTCTGCTCATATCAGCATCACTTTCTCCCTGTCAATATTTTTCCAAGGTTCATCACACTCATACACAAAAATAAAAAATAATAAATAAAAATATTTTTTAGAAAGTTTATAAAACAAAACAGAACAAATCTTAAATTGGAAATTTATAGATCCTGAGGACTTCCCTTGCCAACCCTAGCAGATTGACTTACTGAGAACCAAGTTATATAATATTTATAGATTCCTGTTTAAAAAACACTATTGTATGTTTATCTATTATGAATCCAAATTTAGCTTGCTAAATACAATTTTTTAGAGTATTCAATTCTCAAATATAAATCCACCAGATAAATTGTAATTGTTTCTATTCGAAATATTTTTAAACTTTCATTTTATGATTTTACAGGATATTCTCTCTAGGAGGCTTAGTCATCTCTGTTGATAATTTTTCCCCAAAACATTTATTTTCCACTCAGTTGAACTTACTAGTAATTACAGTCACTTTGGTTATTAAAGGAACCCAGGCTTCCTTTTAATTTTTTTCTAAGAATGGATGGAAATATATATGAATGAATGAAAACTCTCTCATAAAATAGAATGGAACTACATCTCAGTCGCACAAAAAAAAAAAATTGGAGTAACACATTCAGAATGAGAAATGTGAAGCTGTACCTGAGTTTGATGTAAGTATAGCAAGTCTGATTTTTGAATTTTGGTTTAGTAATGTCAATAACTGGAGAAATAGCATGAAACCCAAATCAGAGCAATTACCCATAATTCAGGAAGCACAGACAGTACCTTCACAAATTTGAACTTTGAGTAGGGAAGGCAAGAACAGGTGAGGATGGGAAACCTGTTTTTCATGAAGATGACAGCCCTTACATCACAATGCAAGCCTGTTAGGGGGTAAAGAGCCATTGTGAATGGTAGAATCTAGAGATTTCAGCCTATGTTCAAACTCTGCCTTCCTAAAGGGTTGCCTTTGACTCAGCTAGAGCTTCTGTAAAATGACTAGAGCACTCACTGTGATACTTTAGATTTTCCCTAGGCCATCCCTGTAGTTTCAATGAATTTTGAATGAAAATTTAAAATGCAAAAGAGCTTAAAGTATTCAAAGTTTTAAAAATAGAAATGGTATAAGTAACCTGACAATTCTTCCATTAACAATACTCTAAAGTGAAACTGTATCACTTGTGCCACCTGACCTCATTTTTACTCCAATCACTCAGCCAATCCTAAACTTTAATGTAATTTTGATGGCTAAACAAAACTTTTAATTCAAAGGTAATGATGCAGTTAAACAATAGAGGACTATAATTTTGAAAATTTGTATTTTTGCAGTTTGTATGATGCAAAATATAATTCATGTGTTTTATAACAACCTTTGACCTCTATGATGCTCAAAACAACTGTCAATTGTTTCTAGAGAAACCAGAATTATTTACTTACTCATATCTTTCAACTTCCATGTAATTACAGATGGTATTTGGAATTGTGTTCCTCATATTTTATTTTGGTTTGCTGTTTATGGTCAATGCTCTGCTATGTTGTGAGAACAGACTACAGTAAACTTTTTCTTGTCCATATTCAATCATATTATTTTCATTAATATAGCAACTTACTGGCAGTGAGTGTTTTACAAAGATGGCATGACACGGTGTTACATAACTATAATTATAGCACTCAGAAAACAGAGTAATGAGGATCATGAATTGCAAGTCATTCTGTTATATAAACAGCTTAAGATCAGCCTGGGATATATATTATTATTTTTCTTACAAAATAAAGCATGACAAAACCCAAAATAAAACAAAATTATTTAAATAAAAGAGGTTTATGGAGCTTAGTTTTGGAAGTCTGAGATCATATCATGAGTATGTATTTACTCTATTGAAATATTCATGTCATATCAAAACATGGTGGATAGCATCATGACCAGAGTACTGCAGAATAAAAAAGCACTCAAAAAGGGAAGGACTAATTTCATTATTAAATTTGTAGGAATTACTGGTGAAATTTAAAAAGAAATTCATTTGAAAATAAAGAAAAGATATCAAACACATGGAGATAATAAGCTGAGGTAGAAAGAAGAAGTGCATCTTTCTTCTACATTCAAGAAAGAATTCAATCTGAAGTTCTAACACTGACCCCTTCTCAGGGTGGCACCCCCATTTTCCTCACTTCCCAGCATGTACTATCTCTTACAAGTTCTAGAACCTTCTTGTTACCACTCTGGAAACAAAGCATCACACACCTGAAATCTCAGATTTGACATCACATCCAAACCATAGCAGCATTCACTATTCATAACTTATTAATGCCTGTATAAGTCACTTTTCTGTTGCTGTGATATAAACACCACGACCAAGGGAACTTATAACAGGAAGAATTTATTTAGATTATGGTTACAGAGAGGGAAGAATCAGTGCATAATGGTGGGGGGGGTGGCTGCAGAGGCAGCTGAAGGAGGATCTCACATCTTCATGCAGACACAGGAAGCAAGAGAGTGACTCCAGATCCAGCAAGGCTAAAGAACTCTCTAAGCCCACCTCCAGTGACATGCTTTCTCCAGCATGGCCACACCTCCCAAGCCCTCTCAAAACAGCCCCACCAACTAGGGACAAAATGTCCAAATACTTGGAGCTCATGGGGGGTATTCTCATTCAAACCACCAAATGTCTGTGTTGAACAAGAATTTGTAGAATTTAATAGTGTTTTCAAAATTAACTGAGGCTTTGCTTTGGATGATAGGTATTTCAGTTATTAACTTATTTATGGACAGGGTAAAATCAAACCAAATATATACTCTTCACAAATAGTATATTTACAAAATCCTTTCTCCAGATGTCAGTGATGTTGGTGCTTGCATAAAAGATTATTCTTCAAAGTTTATGCATTTGGGGCTGGTAAAATGGCTCTTTGACTAAATATGTTTTACCATCCACATTGTAAAAGAAGAGGACTAACTTATGTAAATTGTCCTGTGACTACACACACTCATTTGCATGTAGATGTGCACACACATACAATACATAAATGTAATGAAATTTTATTCATCTGTAAACTGTCAATTTTTATTCTAAAATTTAAAATCTTGAAAACAGTAATAATGAGGAATTACCTACACACTCATTAATTTTCTTCTAATAAAAGTCACTGAAAAGAAAAACCTTCTAAATATTTTACTAAGGTTCAAATAAGTGAATGAATACACACTCTTATTTCTCAGAAGTATAACCAAGACAGGATGGCTAAGGAAGTTTTTACAGGTGGCACATTTCATTTATTTCCATAAAAAAAAACATAAAACATATTGATAAATTTATTCTCTACTTAGGGTATTTTCACATGGTTGAAAACCATGCCTTATAGGCATATAGACATTGTTTAACTCAAGAGAATGTCTGATATTTTAACTTTTCTAAGTCTGTGTGTTTTGGTAGTTGTCTTTTCTCTCCTTTATGTCTTCTGACATTACAAAAAATTTGTCACGGAAATTCAAAAGCAAATATTTAATCCCTGGTGTCTTCAGAAGCTATAGGCTTACAAGTTTGGAAAAGAGAGAAAAATAATCATAAAGAAATGTGAGTATAGGTTGAGTTACACTGTTTTTTTCAGCCCACAATAAAGGGATAGAGAGATGACTCAGTCAGTAAACTGTTTGTTAAGTAAGTATGAAGATCCAAGTGCAAATTTCCCATACCTACAAAATAAGTCATAAGACATGCTTTATAACCCACAAGATGTGTAGCAAACCCAGTCTGGTGCAGCTGGGCCAAACATCTCTATTCCCACACTTTGAGTCATCTGCCTCTAGTTTTCAGTTGCTGGGATTAGCTAGGGCTGTAACATGGTGTAGCAATGGTCCATCCTGAGATGTCTCATCACAGATTCATCTGAAAAAAAAATTAGTGAATTGGGAATGGTGTATTTCTAGGAGTAAATAATTGTATAGGAAACAATTGAATTCATATCAAGAGAAGGCAAATAACTTTGTTCCCACAAACCAGCAAAAGATTTTTGTCATTTTTCTGAGTTCTTTAAGAGAAAGTTGAAATTATCAAGAGATATCAGGATCTTGTCAGATAAACTGAATGGCTCTTCTTTGGCCCTGTTGAATATGATTGATTATCTGTTAGTTTGCAGTTAAAAAATACTTATTTAGGCATATTGGGAAGAAGTAACCATTCTAAAATTTCTGCAGAGGGACTTAACTCTCTGCTATAAGGGAATGAGGACAAGAAAATGGAACTAAAAATGTAAATCTAAGCTTCTATGGAAAGTTGTCTTGTTCTAAACTCAGCTTATAGCTGTTAGTGCTGTAATGCAAAAGGAATTAGAGGGGTACCACAATGGGGCAGGGTGATTGTAAATTAGTGTCTACTTTAAGAGAAGCAAAAATATGAGAAAAGCAACATTGGAAATCCTATGGGAAAGTTAAAACCTATTGGTATTGCCGAAAAAACTCTTCTTCCTCTAAATTTTCTTGGTATCAGTGTTGTATCATAGCAACAGAACTAATACAATGAGTTAGGAATTTGGTGTCAGATGTCAAGGAAAGCCTTGTGTTCATTGTTTACAACTTATGAAGTATGATTGGGACTTTCAACAATTCCTTTTCCTCAGGATGTTTTGGGACACTAATCTATTAATTTGGAGCACAGAGCTTCTTCTTCACACAAGCCATAGAATTATGTTACCATGCAACCCTCCAAAACATAGATTAAGGATATGCCATAACAAAACTGGTTTTTATCATTCCTTTTGAAACTAAGAGGAGACCTGAACTACTGAGAACCTATTCCTTCAGAATTCTCTCAGAAATGTGCTCCAGAAGAAGGTTATAACATTCATTTTACTGAAAGAGTGTATTCAGCATGAATTAGGAAGTAAAATCCAGACTCTTATCAAGGAATTTCACTCTTTCTGATACTTAGATCAACACATGCACACACACACACACACACACACACACACACACACACACCTTTAAAGAGATAAAGAGGACATGTCAATTGAATCTCATGTACTTTTTACAACACATGGGATAATAGTCATTGTTTCCACCCAATAATTACTGCTTGCAGGGCTTTGGTATTCACCATATATGTACACCCATACATATGACTGTTCTCTGACAGATACCATCTCATTGAGCTCAGTTGGGTCCACTTGACTAAGATCATCAGAGCTGGCCTTGTTCATTATTCATACCGTGCATGGAAAAATGAGCAGAGAGATTCATGGGACCTTTACCTAAGAACTCAGCCCAAACTCCCAACCAACTGGTGATGAGCAATTTGGACCCAATAGCATGAGATATGGCAGAAAGACTATAGAGAAAGGGGCTGAGGAAGCCTCTTGGAATTTTTCTTTTGCCATTTTATTTGACTTTGGGGAAGCCATTATCCATGCTTGGATCAAGACTTTCTGGTGTGGCCTTAGTTGTGGAGTACCCACACTGCTGTACGTAAACCCTCTCCTATTGCTCTGTAAGTAAGCTTAAGAAAATTACTGATTTCCCAGGGAGCATTCTGGTGCAATCATGTCTTGGTTTGTTGTTGGGACCCAGGGCAAAAGGGGCAGACATTTTTTATACATCCCTCAAAGGAAGTTCAGCAACAACATACATTATGTTGTAGGTATAGGGCAATGGAGATTCATGAGGGATTTTGAGAATATGCCAAAGTCCCAAGAGTGACACATGACTCAGTGAACTTATCTATACTATAAACAAGTTTATGATAAGACTAATTTTTGTTGCAAGGTTTAAAAAAAAGTCCAGAGCATATACATATTACAAAAATTCTTCCTGCACATTCTGGGATGAAAGAAAGAATACATTTATTTTGACTTTGCCAAGAGATGGATAATAGTATATATAAATTTTACAAGGTATTTAATTTCATTTAAACAATAATCCCAGAGTAATCTATATCCAACTATAGAGATCTTGATTATCCATGTTCATTGCAACTCTATTCACAATACCCTGGAATCAGAAATATCATAAATTTTCATCAACAGATAAATGGATAATGAATACACAGGACAAAATCACATATTCTATGTTATACGTAGAGGCTGGTTTTGAATCTTAAATATGTGTGTTTAAATTCTAGTACTTACAGAAGTCAGGAAACGAGTGAGGCATCATTGAAGTGGGGTGTTCAAGGAATGCGGTAACAGAACACAGGGATTATGAAGAAGGAAGTTGGAACAATGTAAAAACAATAGAGGTTAAACCAGGTTAAATGGGACGTAGGAGGGTAAGATGGAAGAGGAAGGATGTGGAGGGATGATTAATACTAAAGATTTCTGAAAAAACAATTTTTATGTGGAACTAGTCACAATAACATTATTATAGTCATTCACATGGCTTTTGTCATGGTTCTGTTTTTTATTTACTGAGATATAATTTTTAACAATTTATGAATAATAAAATTAAAAGCTATTGTTAGTCATATTTTATCAAGCCAAATGAATATTTTTTGTCATTTGTTTTTACAAAATGCATTAAAGTAATAGAACAAAATTTTCAGAAATCCAGAGTAATTAATGATAGTTTGTTACTTTAAGTAAGCTTTTACACTTCAGACATTAATAGGAGGTTTGTTGCTGGAAGGTACAGAGGGTTGCCTAGTGGATCTAGTTTATAGGGGAATTCTTATGTCTAAATGAATCCTATGAAGATGATTCTCCATTAAAAATTGTAATGGAATTCATGCCCATCTGAGTCATAGTAGCATTTAAAGGAAAGTTTCTGTGTAACTTTCTCAGCTCATTGAGCTGTTAATGGATGCTCACTGGGAGCAGGGTACTATTAAATGCTGGAAACTTCATTCTTTATTTCTTAAAGTTTTTAAAAACATATATCAATGTATTCACATGTAATGCTTTTCAATGTCAAATTCAGTACCTTTTGGTACTCAGAGACAGCAATACAATGGTTCATCGGTATGCAGGTGAGACGACAGTATCATCATCAAACTTCAGAGATGAGCACTGCTGATTTTAATGGCAGAAAACTGCTTGTTTTAATCCTCCCGAAGATGTCTAAATTTGCTTTTGATTTGATCCAATTGTAGAAAATTACATGGTATACAAATTGTTTGAAAAAAATATGGTTTTAGTTTACTAAACTTTGTTTGCTATAATGACCTAATGATATATAACATTAAGCAACAAAAGATCAGAAACAATAAAATTTGCCTTTGGCAGATTTAGTATAATCTCTTAAGTATCTACATTTGACACAACTAATAATTCAAATTAAAAAAGAGTTGGTTAATTAAAATGTCACATCTATATTTATGATACAGTAGGTCAATGAATTAGTTTTGATTCAAAAAACCCTTTAAATATTCAGTCTACAAATGTAGAGCACACAGCTGCCATTAGAAAACTTATTTTTAATGTTTAGATTCCATATCAGCATATTGTAATTCAAATTATCAGCGTTCTCTCTTACCATGCTCTTCCATCCCCATATTCTTAATTCAGTGTGTTAGACTTTCATCACCCATGAATTCAAGAGACCACACATCCTGTCTTCCTCCTTCTGCCAATTCTCATGGGTCATTAAATTCTACTGGTTTTATTACTTCAGTATCTCCAAATAACAACACTTGGTAATTACTCATGACAATACAAATTATCATCACTGCCCAGCTGAAAACAGTAAAGTCTACTGCAAGTCTTGTACCCAGGTGTCTGTCATCTTATTTTCCCATCTAAAACAATTATGTCTTGAGATCCTTCTAAAATATCAATATGCCCATGTCACTCTTGCCATTGCCATAATTTTCTTTTCAGTTCTCTTTCCAGTGTTACTGCTTAGGAATGCTCAGTGGTTCATTTAACAGTTTAATACACTTCTAGCTGGCACATGCACTCCACCACCTGAAATCCTGTCTTCCTCACCAATCTCTCAATCTTGCTCTGCTCCCATCTGGAAAAATTCTACCTCTCACTTACAGTCCTTATAAACTACCCTTTCTTTTTTGGAGCATGTACCTTATGCAGTCAATTGGGTCTCAATTCTGTTTTTAAATGTTTGCAAAACTGCACTTAGTTTTGTTCTAATGACTTCCTTTCTTTTCTGCCTCCATACCATGACTGTTAGTTCTTGACAGCAAACTGTATTCTATATTTATCTTTTTATCCCTAGCATTTTCCACAGTGTCTGACAGATAGTGTGACTCAATAAATGTCTCTTGAATTTTATCAGCATAAGATGAAGCCAAGATATGTGATTATCTAAGCCTCTATCTGCATTTAAACAAAACATGAGACTTTATATTATGCTTACATAACAAACTGTGTAATATGTATAGTCTAATTAGTTTGGCAATTATCATTATCTAAAAGTATCTATCTTAGTTTGGCTTCAATTGCTGTAACAAAAACACTCACCAAAACCCAGTTGGGGAGGAACTAGTTTATATGGCTTCTGAGCACAATCCATCATCAAGGGAAGTAAAGGCAGGAACTCAGAGCAGGAAACTGGAGCACAGACTATGGAGGATAGCTCCTTACTGGCTTGCTCATGTGGCCTGTGCTTAATCTGTTTTCTTATCCTACAGAAGACCACCTGCCCAGGGGTGGCACTTCCAAGAATTTGCTGGGCATTCCCACACCACTCCATAATCAAGAAAATGCTCCACAGACATGGCCACAGGCCAATCTAATGCAGCAGTTCCCCAGTTGTGACCCCCTCTACCCAGGAGTGTCAAGTTGATAACTTAAATCTATCTAGTACAGTACTGTAGTAAATGTAGACAGGGTACTAAGATAGTTTACTAGTAACTTTTATCATTGTTATGACCAAATACTTAAAATACCTTACAGGAAGGAATATTTTGTTTGGTTGCTGTTTTATTTATTTTGTGCTTATGGTTTGAAAATGCAGTCCATCATCCTGAGAAAAGCAAAGAAGCAGGGACAGGAGGCAATCGGTCATGTGGAATTCAGCATCAAGAAGCCAAGAGAATTAAAAATCGTATCTCTCCTCTTCGTTAGCTGGGGACCCTGCATATAGGATGTTACCATCAAGATTCAATTCAGGATGTATTTTCCCTCATCAAATTTTCCCTCAGTAAATTTCTCTGAAAAATCCTCCAAAGATAAGCCCTAAATGTTTCTCCTAGGTGATTCCCAAAACCAGTCAAGTTGATAGGAAAGATTAAACACTGCAGGGCTGAAGTCCTGAATGCCATCAAATAAGAATAATGAGAATATTGATAATCAGTCTTGCCTACATTTGCTGAATAATCAGTTTAATTTCTGAAGGCCAAACTCTCAGTACTAATTTTCATGTTTTTTAACCATATAATATTTTTCTTCCTCATAGTATGTAAAACAGAAAACTTAAGTCCAAGTTGCATGCAGTTTTGTGTACATGTGTGTGTGTATATATATGTTTGTTTGTGTGTGTGTCTGTGTGTGTGTAACAAAAATAAAGAACAGGAAATTGAGAGGGAGTGGGGGGGTTGCAGGATTTGAAGGGTTACTAGAAGGGATACAAAGAGTGCAAATACAATACTTATATATGGAATTCTAACAAAATATCTCTGTTAATTTACTGACTTGGTTTGGGTTTTGAAATACACTTTGGTGAGTATTACTCACAAATTGCTAAGGGATCAAAATGAAGCTTCTGTTTGTGTGAAATCCAGAAAATTTTAGACATTTAATTTCTATTCATATTCCCTTCATAGACTAGAGAATGTATGAGTCATCAGAACTCACAGGAATTGGTGGAAACCAGACAGAAAGCAGAGGCATCATAATGAAATAGAATTTGTACAGAAATAAAAATTTTAGAAGGTGGAAGAATAGCAAAACTTGTTCCTGTGACATTGTATATAAAGTATAAATATAATTCCTTTAAAGAGTAGTTTGGGAAAGATTATTCCTTCCAGTTTGAACATCAATATTAACCTATGTTGTCAGAATTTGTTTTTAAACTTTAAAAAAAAAATTATTTATTATTTTTATTTTATGTGTATACGTGTATTGCCTGCATGTAAGTAAGTTCACCTGTGTTGTGTAATGCCTGTGGAGGTCAGAAGAGCCTGTCTAATCCCTTGGGACTGGAGTTACGGACAGTTGTTAGCTGCCATGTGGGTACTGGGATTCGAAGCAGGGTCTTCTGCAAGAACAACCAGTGTTCTTAACTGCTGAGCCATCTCTCCAGCCCCTGTTGTCAGAATTTTAGCAACAGCTTATTCTACATAAGACATACAAAATTTATTTTTACTTGAAAACTGCATTTTTATTTCTATTTTTTTCATTTACATAGTATTTTGAAAAAACATTATTGTATGCATTATATATTAAATTATGCATTAGTGGGATCAATAGTGATGTTTTCATGTAGGAATAACCTTTAGGAAATGGACAGAATCTTGAATTTTGAACTTGAAACCAAAAAACCTACAAAGTAACTGAATCATGTGCTCTTGTGACCTGGGCATCTTATTTTGTTTCTTGGCAACTTCATATAGCCATTGCACTTAAAATGCTAATGAATGAATTTGGGTGTGCTTGAGAATTTACATATCAAAGTGCTGAAAGTCAGAACTTAAATCTTCTTTGAAAACAAGCAGGAAAACAGGGTATTGCTTGATCTTTTGTATATTAAATGTGTTAGGCCAAATGCTAGAAAAGAAAGATTGTCTAATAAGATAAGCATGGATCCAACTTCTACTTTCTTATTTGATGCTGGAGAAACAGTTTTGAGTAAAATTATGTGTGATGGCTGCCTCTGGGACACAGTTCCAGAACATAGTTCCAGAGCACAGTTCCACAGCACAGCTACAAGAGACAGCAGGGCAGTGTGTCCTTGTTGTTCAGGTCCACTCTTAAAAACCAAAGAGTCAGTCTGTTTTATTCAGTTATTAACTGCAATGTGGCATGTTAATGTCACATTTATGAACATGCCTATGTTTTCGACTGATTGTGTCTATTCCCCCTTTTTCTGTATTCTGCTTCATTTCTTTGTTTCATAATGACTTCTTTTCATTCAGGTCTCTTTTCTTTCCTCCTCTTCCTCTCCCTCCTCTCTCTCTCTTCCTTTCTCTCTCTCTCTCTCTCTCTCTCTCTCTCTCTCTCTCTCTCTTTCTTAGTTTGTACATGGAATTCCTGTCTTGTGTTGACTTATTTTAACATGACATTCTCCAGCTCTATTCATTTTCCTGAAAATGAAAGTTTTCTGTGATGAATGTAATAGAAACATAACAAATATCATAGAACTTAGAATATAGAAATAGAAATCCAATCTGTAAAAATGAAAGTAATTGAAACCACGAACTATTTGACAGCTATGGTTGACAAGATAAGCTGAACTAGGAAGCATGAGCCTTAACTGAGTGAAACAGAATGTATGTGTGAGTGTGATAAGTAACCCAAGAGCAGTCACCATATCTAAGACACCCGCTGAACTCACTGACGTCAAGACAATGACAGACTGACACTAAAAAGCATATAAAAAGCCAGAGACTCGGGCCGTTCACCGATGCTTGGCAACTCCCGAGACCAAGACACACCATCACTCTGTCTGGCTGCATCCCGACGTTCTTTCCTGAGACATCGAGACACCGAGACTCTGCCCGAGACCTGCCATGACTGCACGTGATCATCAGGACCTGTAGCTGAGCAACTTCTGCCGGGAGAGAGCAACGATCACAGCGGATGCTGAGAGCCTCCACAAGGAGTACCTAAGGACTGGGACGTTGGGCTTTGGCCCTGAGGTACTCCCTAAGATCTCGGAGCTCTGAACATTGGTTCAGTTCTCCCTGCTTCTCCCCTTGAGTGTTTGTGTTGTTTGTGAATGTATCTTGGGCTTGTTGTATGAAATATATTGTACTTGCACCCTCTCACTCGTGTGGAATCTCTTCTGTCCGTGTGTGCCCGTCCTGGTTCTCCCGAGCAGCAATATTGGGCAGTTCTGACCCTCAGGACTGATCCAAATCCACCTCAGGACAGTTTTCCTTCTTATTTCTGTCTGAGTACTACACCATGGTATAAATATGCTAATTCTTGCCATCATCTGTTGTTAGAAGTTAAATTGATTAAATTTCTTGGTTCTTTTGAATAGAGTCATTGTAAACATGGGCACAAGTTATGCTTTTGTTTCCTCCCTTCATTTTCTCTGAATATGAACCCAAGCAAGACAATGAAATAGGGAGAAAGGGGTTCTCCTAGAGGGTTCTTAGTCTCATTCATAAAAGAATTTAAGAATGGACCCACAGAAACTTTTTAAAGTTTATAAGTATTTTAATGAAAAATCCTCAGGGAAGGTGAGCTGGTAATCTTGGCAGCTGCCTTGAGGAGGTGAATGGTGGGGAGAAGGGAAGAAAGCCATGGGAAGCCATGCAGGTTTAGTGCCTGTACGGGGGTCAGACACATGGCTAACCGGCAGCCACATGGCTGGGAGAAGGAAGCTTTAGAGAGAAAGTAAAGAAGTAGAAGATGCTAGGGGCATCCCAAAGCCTCAAAGAAAGCACGTTTAGAAAAGGGATATGAAGAAGAGGAGACATTGAGCTTTTCTGAAGAATTTAGAAAAGCAGAAAGACTTACAGACTACATGACTGTGGCTTCTCCAGAAGTTTGGCACTGAGATGCAGGATTCCAGGCAGCAAAAGCTCACTACCTCATTAATGGACCAGGTATTCCACCCATCTGTTTAGCATAACTTAGTGAACCTGCCTTCCTGCAGGTGGTTCTATCACCAAGTGATTGACCAGTGAAACTGGAAAGGTGGATCTTCCAACAGATAGACTAGGGATTTTAAACTCTTGACTAGCTAAACTTATGGAAATGTTTGCTACGCTAACAACAAGTGGATCATATTAACTTCAATTTTAGATTTCTATGGCACCTCACTAGTGGTTTCCAAGATGGCTGCAATAATTTACTTTTCTACTCGCAGTTTTCAAATTTCCTTTTCACTCACCTTCTTACTGTTATTATTCTTTTGTTGGTTTGTTTTTCTTTTGTGTAACTTTTCAAACTTGTGTGAATTAATATTTCATTGAAGATTCATTTTGAATGTGCCTAGAGGATAATAATATTGAGCGTGTTTCTTGTGTATTTATTGGACCTGTCTTCTAAGAAGTATGTATTCACATTACCTTCCTGCTTATAATTTAGATAACTGTTTTGCTGTTAAGTGTTTTTAATTATTCTCATAGTCTGCATAAATATCCTTCGTCAGAAGGTAGCTGGTAAAGACATTCTATCCATCCTTAGACCATACCTTTACTATGTTGATCATTTCCTCTACAGTGCCAAGGCTTTAAAAATTGACACAGTCACATGGGTTGTCTTGCTTTTGTTGTCTGGATTTTTGAACTTCTGTCCAGGAAATAACTATTTGCACCATTGTCATACAGTGTTTTCAGCTTGTTTCTATTAGTAGTTTCAGAGTTTTAGGTCTCACATTTAAGTGATTGAACGATTTTGGTTACATTTTTATGCATAGAAAGATAAAGTTCCAGTTTTAATAATATATTTTCCCAGTACTGTTTTTTGGAAAGGCTGCATTTCTCTGGTGCACAATTTTGACATGCTTGTGTGAATCAGTTGGATGAAGAGGTATGAATTTGTTTTGATTCCTCTTGTCATTCTAAAATACATTTAATAACTCACTGAGAATTTCATAAATTATATTTTGTTCATACACAACTCCACCTACTTCCCTACCCCTTCCCAACTTCAGGTTCTCTTTTTTGGTTGTGTTTTTAATTACCCACGAGTCCAATTTGTGCTGCCCATATACTCATGGATGTGGCGCTGTCCACTGGAGTGTGGGCTACCTACTAGGCACCACACACTTAAAGAAAATTCTTTCCCCATCCCAAAGAAGTCAACAGCTGTCAATAGATCTTCAGAATGGATTTTGTTTCATGAACCCCTTGGCTCCTCTACTCTAGAATGCTAAACCGTTTGATGTTATGCAGGAAGCCACAGCTGATATGAGTTCCTGAGAATAAAAACCCTTTCATGTAGTGAATACACTATTTCACTCCAGTCCCCTCCAACCTTTGGCTCTTACAATCTCTCTACACACTTGTCCATAATGACCCCCGAGCTCTAAAAGAGGAGCAATATAGGTGCCCTATGTATGGCTCATCACATCACAGTCATCTTCTTCTCTGTATTTTTTGACGAGGTGTGAGTTTTCTGTATTAACCACTATCCACTAAACAAAGAAACTTCTCTCATGAGGACAGATAGCTGCACTAATTTACGACTGGAGAAACCCAAATTTAGAGGACAGATAATGTATCCATTTAGTAGAATAATGATAGTAGGTTCACTCCTAGAGCCTGTGATTTCCCCACCAATGGGAGCTTTGCTAGATTTACAAAAGGAGAAAGGTTACCCTCATTGCATCTATGCTTCTATTGTACCCATAGTCATATCTTGACACTCTGTTATTATTAATTGATCTATAAATCTGTTTTTATGGTGATTCCTAGAATTTTGTTTTTCTATTGTGAAAAGTCATTTCTTGAAAACAGGTATTCTGCTACCATCAGCATTGTTCTTTATGCGCAAGTCCTTGGGATTTTAGGAGTGATTTAGATTTCCAGATCTATTTTTGGATTGTTTTATTCTATTTCTTTGATGACTATCTTTGGATTTTTGAAGGGGATTTATATTAAATCTACAGATAATCTTGAAGTTGTCCATGCCTGTTTTAAATAGGAACTATCTATGTACATGAATATTAGAATTTTTTCTACAACTTGTTCAATTTCTTCAATATTTTGTGATCTTCATTGTAAAGTGCTTTCATAACCTTGGTTAGGATATATTAGTTTTATTTGTGAGTACTGAAAATGGGAATCCTTTCTTGATTTCTAGTTCAATAAGTTAATTATTGGTGTGTAGTAAAGTTCATAATTTTAGATGTCAATTTTGTGTCCTGCTTTTCTACTGAACTAGTTTTTACAGTTATAATAGACTTTGTTGGATTATTTAGACTTTTCTATATACAAAATTACATAATAATGATAGCTTGCATTGCATAATAATATATTATCCTTTCTTATTTGAATGCCTTTGGTTTTCTTTGTCTAATTGATCTAACTGAAACTTGAGTGCTATATTGAGTAACCATGGTGTGTATGGAAACATTTCTCCCTGATACCAGAGGGAATATTTTCACATCTTTCCCACTCTGCATAATATCAGATATGAATTTCTCATATATAGTGGTTATTGTGTTAGAGTATGATCCTTTTGTACTTTATTGAAAGTTTTATAATGAATGTTTGTTTTATTAACTGTTTTTCTACATTTATTGAGATGATTATGTGGTTTTTATCCTGTCTTCTCATTATAACATGTTTATTGATTTGCATAGATGAGTCAGCCATGTATTTCTCTTATGAAAACAAAATACTGATAATATATGATTTCATTACTTTTCTGTTTTATTTTAAAATAAATTGTTCAGGGATTTTTATGTTTATGGTCATCAGTGATATTGGTCTACCAATTTCATTCTGTGATGTTCTTGGCAAAATTTGGTGATAGGAATGCTGTCTTCATAGAACCAATTTGGAATTATTCCTTTCCTTCTATTTGACATGGAAATTTCAAATTTATATTTTTGATAATTTGTATTTTAAATTAACATTTGATTTTTTTCTTAGTATTTGCATTTTCATGACTAGAGCTTATTTAAAATAATAATAGTTTTAATGAAAATAATAAAATAAAAATGAATATTGCAAAGGTGAAGTCAGTCCAAAATTATGCACATAAAGTGATACTTTTTAATCAGTAGATTGTAGCATCATCTAATTCATTATGGAGAAGGTATATTCATGTGTGTATGAAATATAAAATATGTGGGTGTCAATAATATGAATAATGTTTTAAGTGTTTAAATCATGTGAGATGTAGAATTTATAGAATAAAATGTAAGTGTAAATAGGGATTTGTTAAAAATTGATTCGAGGGCTGGCTGAGACAGCTCAGGGAGCAAAAGTACAATCTTAACTGGAACACATATGGTAGGAGGATATAACATATTTCCACAAGTTGTACTCAGACTGTGTGCATGAATACATCCATGCACCCCTCCACAAACTAAATGATAATAAACCATTTAGAAAAACAATGTATTCTAGGGGACTGTAGAGATGGCTCAACATTTAAAGGCACTAGTTGCTCTTGCATAGGATCCAGGATTGGTGTCCAGTACCCATATGGCAGCTAAACACTGTCCATAACTCCAGTTCCAAGGGATCCGACTCCCTCTTCTGCCCTCCATGGGCATTGCATGACACAGGTGCATTTACACATATGTAGGAAATACAATCATACACATTAAAATAATAACAATAATAATTATAAATAAAATATTTTAAAGGAAAAATGTATTCAAATAGTAAATTACAGTTCTTTAAACTAAATTTTTGTCTATTTTATACAGAGTATCTCAAACAATCTTAATCATCTTTATACCCCCATGTCCACCAACACCCTCCCATAGCCCCCACACTGGAATCCATATACTCTGTCATCCATATTAAGGCCCAATGTGTCAAGTTACTGTCCCCAGACATTTTCCAGTGTAAGTCCATCTATTGAGGTCCAGTCAGCCTGTCTAGAGTTTCTTGTTTTAGAATGATCAGCTAAAGTCATGTCTTTTGGGTTATTTCAAAACTAAGAGATAACAAAAAGCACCAGCAAATATAGATAACACCATGATGCTGGAAAAGCACAGTTTAAGAGCAGATTCTCAGGGAGCTGTGGTTAAGGAATGAGAATAAATCACAGGACTATGGAGTAGTGAATGATATTTTTAAAGGATTAGCAAGTGAACTGTACTGTAACCATTGTAATTTTGGCAGTAAAAATTGCTTTTCTTATTAAATCAGAAATAAACATTAGATGAAGAACTCTTTTTTCTACTTCAAATAATCTTGTATGCTGCACACGTTTTTGTTGAAACAAAAATGTCCATAAAAATGACATACAAATCTTTAAAAAATTCTAAAAGTGTAATTCACAGTGATGCTAGGAAGGGTAAAGCTTCCCTAGCCTTTCCTTTAATGGAATTTCCTGAAATCTTTCAGATATAAAGATAGCATGGTGATTTCATAAATTACATCATTTTTTCCAGAAAAAAATGTAGAATATCATTACAAATTGCATATCATTACAATTTTAGTATATTTAACAATAAAATATGGCCATTTAAAATGTAAAATTGGGGTTTCTTATTATTAACATATTTTTGCTTTAAAATAATGAATACCTTTATAATAGTTCTGCACAAATACATCCTCTGTTTTTCCTCTTTTGTTACCCTTGCCTTTGCTATTGATCCCCTTTTCTATTTTCTTGTCTTCTCTTTTTAAGTTTATATTACACATATGAGAAGAAATGTATAGTATTTGTCTTACCTCATCTGTCTTAATATGTTATACTGACCTTCACTTTCATATATTTCCCCACAAATGATGTAATTTTGTTCTTCTTTATGTGTAAATGCCACACCACTATAAATGAATACCATATTTTCCTTATCCAGTTATCTGTCAATGACACCCAGACTGATAGAATAATGTGACTATTGTGAACAGTGCATGATGCATATGAATGTGTAGGTGTCTGTATTACATGCTGACTTTGACTCCTTTGGGTTTATGCTCAAGAGTTACATAGCAGAACAACATATTAATTAATTTTTTAGTTTTTCCTTTTAGACATGGTCTCTTGCAGTCCCAGCTGACCTGCAACTCACTGTGTAAACAAGGTTGACCTCAATCTCACAGTAATTTTCAGGATTTTTGAAGATTGATTTATGTGAAGTATGAACAAATTAAATTCCAATCAGCAGTTTACAAGGATTTCTTTTTCCTGCATCCATGTCAACTTATGTTTCATTTTGCTTGCTTGATGACAGACATCCTTACTGAGATGAAGTAGAGTATCAATTTAATTTTGCTTTGCATTTTCTTTACAACTAAGGATATAGAGCACTTCTTTCTGTACCTATTGGTCACTTACACTTGTGATGTATTGAAAAGTTTCTGTTGTTTTGGCATTTGATTTTTTTAAAACATCTTTTTGAGAAAGGGTCTCCCTACAGCCCTAGCTGATGTAGAACTCACTATGTATATCAGGATGATATTGAACTCACAGAGATCCTCCTGCCTCTGCCTCCCTAGTGCTGAGATTAAAGGTATGTACCACCCTTCCTGGCATGTGTTTGATTTTATAAGTCCTTCATATATTCAGTGTTAATCACCCAGAGTATGAATACCCGGGAAAAGCCTTTTCATCCTATTCTGTAGTCTTTTTCCTCACTCTCTTAAGGTCTTCTATCTCCCATGTACATTTGAGGTTTTTGTTTTGTTTTGTTTGTTCTTTTACCTATTAAGAGGAACATTGGAATACTGCTAGTGATTGCATCATATTGGCAGATCACATCCAGTAATACAACAGTTTCTAAAATATTAATTCTGCCAAACTGTTACCACTGAATGTTCTTCTATCCTCTCATAATTGAAAAAAAAAATTCTTTCTTAAAAATGTTTTACATTCTTTCACTGGAAATGTTTTCAAATTTCCTTGGGTATTTTTATTCAAGTTGGTTTACTCTTTTGAGTGGTGGTTGTCCTTCTTTTTCCTTTTTAAGATTATTGTTATTGAAACCATTTTTCTAATTTCTGCCTGCTGATTTTTCATGTATAGAAAATATAATTTTTTGGCTGTTGTCTTTGTATCTTGCTAGTTTGCTGAAAATAATCTTAGAATTTTTGGCTCAAATCAGTTTTATAATGTTTTAGTATACTATTGTCTTAATTTTCTTGTTCATGTGATGAAAGATTGACAAGAGCAACTTACAGGAAAGGCTTTATTATAGATCACTGTTATGGGGTACTGTTCATCGTGGCTGAGAAGCTGGTCTCATTACACTCATCGTAAGATGAAGCAGAGAACAAGTATGTCGACTGCTGATCCATTCCATCTTTACTTATATAGTCCAGGATCCCAGACAAGGAGTCACTCCACACAGAGTAAAGCTTGTCCTTGCAACTCAGTGAACCATAATCTAGGCAATACCCTGCTATCCAGCTCAACAGTCACTGTCCCAGATGAGTCTAGAGTCTATCAATTTAAAAATTAACATTAACCATCATTAGGATCAAATTACTTCTAATGGGGATAATTTGAATTTTTCCTCACTTTAATTTCTTTCCCTTGCATTATCACTGTGTCAAAGAATTCAAGCACTTGTGGAATGAAAGTGGAGAATGTGTGCTAATTATTTTCATTCCTGAATTTAAATGAAATTATTTCTGTTTCTTCAAATTTAGCATAATGTTGACTATATGTTTGGTATATATAGCCCTAACTATTATGAGGCATAATCTTTCCATTTCTAGTATCCCCAGGTTTTTTATTATGAAGAACTGTACAATATTGTTAAAAGCCTTCTTTATATATACTGAGAGTTCCATTTAATTTCTGTTTCTGAGAGGTATTGCATTTATTCTTTATGTATTTGTTGAAACATGCTTGCATTCCTTGAATTAAACCAATTTCATTATAGTATGTGATATTTTTCCAATATGTTAAATTTTATTTACAAATATTGTTGAGCATTTATCATCTATGTTTGTCAGGGATATTGGTAAATACTTTTCTTTCTTCCCTGCATTATAAAATGAGTTTGCATCATTTGATTCATGAATGCATTTGGAATAAATGGAGGAACTTTGATATTAGAAATTCTTTAAATAGTTACAGAATTCACTAATGAATTCATCTGGTTTTCAGATTTTTCTTGATAGAAGGTTTTTATTATTTCAATAACATTGTTTATTGCCTGTCTCTTCTGTTTTTTGTATATTCTGCATTCTAAAGGAAAATGCTTGTGTAATTTTAGGGGTCTCTTGGACCACACTAGCCAACAACTCAAAGGAAAGTTTCTCCTGTCTGGTACTGTTTCTTGTTATGTACCCTTAGCATACACTTGGACTCATGTAGAGATATTCTATGTGTAATTTGTCCTTGCATTGTTGGACTAATATGATTCCCTTTGTTTTTTTTTTTTTCAAAACTAGCTAGGCATTATTTATCTCTCCTCTCTATCTCCCTGTCTAACACTTCTACCATGGCTTCCTCATTTAAAGCATCTCCATTTCTCCCATTTCTCCCTTGACAATACCAGTCTCCTATGGTCCCACCTCTCTTGAGCTCCTTCATTCCCTTTATCCCCAAAGTTCCTTCTATAAGGCTCCCTCTCCACTCCCATTTAAATGCCCCCATCTGTATCCGTTTCTCTCTTAGTAACACCTGCCTACTGCTGTTCTTCTTTCTCATATTCTTTCTTTCCCTTTATCTCCCTTGTTCCTTTTTATTATCCTGATTCCTGCATTTATATCTGCATACATATTCACATATAAGGATATGGTGCTAAGACCCACATATGAGGAAGAACATTTGTCATATTTTTTTCTGAGTCTGTGTTACTTCACTTAGTTTAGTATGACAGTTTCTAGTTCCATCCATTTACCTGAAAATTTCATGATTTCATCTTTCTTTACAGCTAAGTAGAACTCCATTGTGTAAATGTACCACATTTTCATTAACCAGCCATCAGTTGAGGGGCACTTAGGTTATTTCCATCTCTTAGCTCTTGTGAAAAGAGCAGTAGGAAATATGAATGTACAAGTATCTCTGTAATAGGTTGAGCCCTTTGGGTATATGCCAAGTAGTGGTATAACTGGGTCAAATGGTAGGTTTATTTTGAGTGTTTTAAGAGTTCTTCACACTGATTTCCATAGGGATTGCATGAATTTGCAATCCCACCAGCGGTGGATGAGCATTCCTTTTTCCCCACATCCTCTCTAACATTTAGTATCATTTTTTCACTTTATCTTAGCTAGTCTGACTAGGGTAAGATGAAATATTTAAGTGGTTTTAATTGCATTTCCCTGATTACTTACGATGTTGAACCCCTTTAAGATGTTTCTTAGTCATCTTTATTTCTTTTGAGAACTCTCTGTTCTAGTTAGCCCATTTTTTCTTTTTTTGGCCTTAAATACTTTTTAATTTTTTTACACTATTTATGTAATAACCACATATTTAAAAGAAGCATTTCATTACAACAGCATTGACATATTCAATAACAATTCCCAGTGCTAAGATGCATCTCTTTCAAAATTGGCTGTAAAATGAAGTTTTAACCTTTAAAAAAGATCTCCATTTCCTTATTAAAATACTCAGTTTCATACAGAAAAATTCATTTTTATTGTAATTAACATTAAGATGTTTGCACATGCGATTCTAATCTCTATATATCTGATTATTACTAGTCACATTCGGTTACTTTCTGAGATCTACTAATTATTAAGGACCAAATTTTTAGGCTTTGAAGTATTATTATTTCTTTTAATTTAATAATCACATGGTTAGAAGAGGCATTTCATTACAGCTTTAACATATTCAGTAACAGACTCCAGATCAAGGATACATCTCTTTCAAAAGTGGCAGTAAGTTTTTAGGTTCACAGTTGAATTGATACCATTATACAATATTGAGCTCAGTATAAACCCTGTAAGATTAAAATTGAAGGAATTTTTACCCTTTAAAAAGATCTCAATTTCATTTTAAAATATGCTGTTTCCTACATTAAAAAAATATTTATTTAATAACCATATAATTAGAAGAGGCATTTAATTACAACAGCATTGACATATTCAATAACAATTTCCAGAGCTAAGAGGTTTCTTTTTCAAAATTGGCTGTAAATTTTTAGAGTTGAATTAATACAGTTATACAGTATTGTACACTGTATAAACCCTATAAGAAATAAAATAAATTGAGGTTTTAATCTTTGAAAAAGATCTCCATTTCCTTATTAAAGTACACAGTTTCATACAGAAAAATTCATTTTTAATACAATTGACACTAAAATGCATATGTGTTTCTAATCTCTATATATCTGATTTTTACTAGTCACAATAGGTTACTTTCTGAGCTCCTTGACATCTGAGCATGGATATAACATCATCAGGTAGATTTCAATGGTAATGTTTTTCACATCTACTAATTATTAAGAAGCAAATTTTTATGCTTTGAGGAATTTTTTTTATACATCCACTTCCCAGGTAACACCCTCCCATAGCCTCCCTCCCCCCACTAGAGCCCTTATACTCTGATATCCCTGCTACTGTCTGCTGTGTTGTCAGCACCCCCAGCCATTTCCCACTACTTGTCCTTCTGGTGAATCTAGTCAGCCTATCTATACGTCTTTGTTTTAGGAGGGTCAGCTGTTCCTCATCTAGCCATAATCAGTTGTTAATATTCCTTTGGATAATATTGGGGTCTGCTGTTCAATTTCCCAGTTCTACGCTTGGTTACTATCTGGGAATCCCTTTGGCCATCCTGGCCAACAACTCAAAAGAAGGTATCGCCTCTCTGGCATTGTTGCTTGTTATGTAGCCTTTAGCTACACATATGGACTCTTATGAAATTATATTGGCCCCTTTAATCATTGCTTATACTTTCTTTTTGGGTGTTTAAGGCCACACAGTTGGTACAGATAAACCAATTTATTTTTACTCTTAAGGTCGTTTGAGGATCTGTCCTTGGGGGTCACATGGTCTAGGGAGGCGCCCCTGGCTCCTTTCTTTTACCAGTTCCTCCTATGTGAAGATAAATCAATGGTCCTGCTCGACCATGTTTGGTTTTGCTTGGAATCATAGACTCAAGGCTCGGAGGGTGCAATGGATTTACTCTGGAGAGAGGCCCGAGGGTGGGAGAGAGGCCTGCGGCAGGTGGTGCAGGCCCAGGGAAGCAGAGAGAGGTGAGCTAGTTAGCCCATTTTTAAATTGGGTCACTTGCTTTCTTGATTCTTTGTTTTTTGTTTTTATTTTTTTTTTTTGTTTTTTATATATTGTGGACATTAAGCCTTTGTCAGATCTGTTGCTGGTGAAGATTTTCTCCCAGCCCTTGATTACATCACAGAATTTGAAGGTAAGACCCTACTGCTGAAGACAGAACATACTTCAGACACAGGATTTAGAATAATGGAACTGCATCAGGTCTGGAATCCACTTCCCATGAAGGCTAGCTCTCATAGCTTTGGAGAGCTCTATGAAGGTGCCAAAGGAAAATATGAATCAATGGTCCACCATCAGCTTCAAGACCAAATAACCACATGTATGGCCTGTACAGCATATGACATTGGTAGAGTAGTGGCACTTTTATCTTGGAAGAAATCAACAGCTACATAATTGGACTAAAAGCCCACTAAATTGGTGGAACTCAAGTGTGGTACTGTAAACATAGACAAATACACATGGCTACAGAGGTCATAGAACTTAGAGAAAACCCCAAGACTGTTGCATCCCTAGACTAACACCACTTCTTACTATGTGAAAAATATGTATCCTTATATTTACAGACAAATGTCCCTGGGATCATTCATCAAAGAAACTTCTTTTGCACCAGACAGAGACTATTACCAAGTACCACAACTGGTCACACACGGACATTGTCTATGAACTGTCCAGGCCTAAGTGACACATCTATAATGCAATCTCTACACCTAAGGCTCACAGAACATAGAACAGGGGTAAAAAGGTCACTAATCAATCTCTCAACTCTCATTAATGAAGCTTGCTCAGGCAGCAGAGGACCAGGAACACAAAAACACAACTGGCCAAAACATAGAGATTAAGAATCTTAAGAATGCTGATTCTTGGACAGGACTGCCATATTAGACAACACACACGCAGAGATTAGGGAGCATTGTGGAAGAGGGAGTGGAAGGATTGTAAGAGCCAGGTAGGAGGTGCATGTCCATATGGAAATAGAATCCTACAAGCTTCTGAGACCTTGCTCATATGAATCTACAGCGATGTTGCCAGCATATACCAGTTCCCTTCAAAGTCAAGCAGACAGAATCCCATCATGTAACTGGGGAAATGGACAGCAGATCCCAATCTTACTGAAGAAGTATTAGAAACTGATTACTGTTAGGTTAGGAAGAGCTGGTCTTTCTAAAGTGAGGAACCCTAGATAAGCTGATTATACCTCAGTGCATGAATTTTCACTGAGGACTGTCTGGGGACATTAACTTGAAACCATAGGCCTTAGTACAAATGACAGAATGTATGAATTCCAGTGGGGAGGCTATGTGAGGGTGCACTGGTGACTGGGTATAAAGATGATTAAGATTTATTGAGATGTTCTGTATGAAATGCATAAAAATTCAATAAAAACAATTTTTTTTAAAAAAGGAAAATACTTTTAGTATTTTGGAATTTTTCTAGACAAATCTGTAGAATGCCTCATCTTTTCTTTTGAGGATCAAATAATTAGACTATAAGCTATTCTAAGATGATCAGTAACTGAATCTCCAAATTAAACATTGCTACTTATTCTACTAGAGTTTCAATGCATATTTTTGATTAATCTTTTAATTGGCATTGTACAAGTAGTACAATTTCCTTTTGTAAATGTTGTTTCTTTGCACTCTCCTTCTTCTACATTTCCAGGGGTTTCTATTTGTTTTCATGCCTCATTTTCTGTCACTGTTTGATACTGTCTACTTCTATATTTTCAAGCTCACTTACTATATGAATTATTTACTCCTCTCTGGAACTGTAAAGATTTTCTTTGTTCAGGTTATTGAAAGGGCCCACCAAAAACCTGTAAAACATAAGGTATATACTTAAAGGCACATGATCTCAAGCAGGGAGAATAGATATTCATAAACATTCTGGTACCTAGAGATTTCCTGGAAAAAACCTCCTTGGAGTCCACACTGAGGCATCCACATTCATCACAAGAAACTTCACTTTAAAAAAAAAAATCTTTGAATATTTTTGTTTCCTTTACTCATTCTAATCTTTTTAAAAATTCTGTAATCAAGGTTTTTATTTTCTTTATTTACTGGGGTTTTGAATTTTTAAATATTTTATTTTTATTTTTTGTGTATAAGTCTATTGCCTGCATATGTGTAAATGCACTATGTCATGCAATGTCTATGGAGATCAGAAAAGGGTGTCTGATCCCCTAAAGCTGGAGTTACTGATGTATTGTTAGCTGCTATGTGGGTGATGGAAACTGAATCTGAGTCTTCTGCAAAAACAGCCATCATGCTCTTAAGAGCATTTCCTAAATGCTGAGCTGTCTCTCCACCCTTGGCATTGCTTTTTCTTTTAATTATTATTGAACTTTTGTACATTTTATTCAATAATTCTTAAATAAATTCAGAGTTCCTCTCCCATCAATGCCCCCCTCATTAAACCTCATGTATTTTGACATATATGTTAGGTCCTATTCAGGTCAATAATCAATTATAGTCAATAAGCGGGAATTCATTAAGCTACAAATATTCCATGCAGTAAAAGAAACAACCAAGTAAGCAAAGAAGAAACCCACTTAGTGGGAGAAAATCTGTACCAACTACACATTCCATGGAAGATTAACATCCATCATACACAAAGAACTCAAAAAAACAAAGAAACAAGAAAAGAAATGATCAAATGAAAAGATAGGTTATAGTACTGGATAGAAAAACAAAGAAATAAAAATGGGTAAGAAACACCTTAAAAAGTGTTCAATGTCCTTAGTAACTACAGAAATGCAAATAACTACCACTTCAAGATTCCATCTTACACCCATCGGACTGGCTAAGATTGAGAGAATAACAAACACTGTTGGTGGAAATACAAACTTGTACAACCACTATCGAAGGCAGTGTGGAAAACTCTCAAAAAACTAAAAATGAATCTACCATACGATATGGTTATACCACTCCTTGACATATACCCAAAGGACTCATCCTACTGTAGAGATACCTGTACATTTATGTCGGTTGCTATGCACTTCACAACAGCTAAGAAATGGAAACAACCTAAATGTCCCTCAAATGATGAATGGATAATGAAAATGTGGTACATCTACACAATGCAATTCTACTTAGCAGTAAGAGAAGATGAAATTCTGAAATTTGCAGGTAAATGGACAGAACTAGTGACCGTTATACTAAGTGAAGTAACAATAACAGAAACACAGAAAACAAGAGACATATATTCTTCCTCATTTGCAGATCATAACACCAATTCCCTATATGTGAGTATGTATCCTGATGTAGCAACAGGATCCAGGAAAAAATGGAAAGGAAACATGAAGGTAAAGGAAATGAAAGAAGAGAGACAGGGAGAATAAGGGACAATTTTACCAGGGGTAGGTGGAGAAGGTGAAAGTGTTTGGCTAGGAGAAGTGGAGAGAGAAATATGCAGGAGGCCATGGTGGGGGAGGAGGGAACTCAGGAGAGGGCAAATGTCTGGAGGCAGGTGTCATTGGGGGAATGGAAGGTATAATGGGGATGCTTGGAGTGAGGCAGGGGGAAGGGGGACCAATGTGAAGGGGAGAGAAAGTGGAGATGAATGAATCTTTGGGGGCTAGGGAAAACAGAGAGACATATGTTGCGTCCCAAACCCCCTGAGAAATTATCATCCTGTGCCTGAACATTAGTTCATCTGTATACCTGGGGTCTGTATGGCAAGGAACACAGTGCCAGACAGGAGAGACCTCCCTTTCAGTGGTAGGTCAGAGTGGTCCAAGAGAATCCCAAAATAGCACAGGCTATTACCAAACCTCTTGATTATCTCCCAGAACTGGAAGATAAGTCCCTACTGCTGGAAACAAGACATACTTCTGACACAGGACTTGGAACAATGGAGCAGGAACTGACCTGGAAGACTTCTACCTGAACTTTAGCTCTCATAGTTCTGGAGGATACTATGTAATTTGCTCAGGGAGAAAATCAATCGATGGTCCAACCCAGCCTTAAAGTGTAATAACCATCATGACCAGCACTACCTCTATTGATGCAGTAGTAACACTTGAGGTGGTGGTGGTTATCATCGGCTGTCTAATTGAACTTAAAACCCTCTCAATGGGAGGGAATTCGCTGGTGGCACTGTAAATATGGCCAAATATACATGGCAGCAGAGGTCAAAGGTCCTAGAGAAAACCTTATCTCTGTCATAGCTTCCAAGTCCTGTGTCCCTCCCCAGTCCAAGCATCCCCATTACCCACTGTTAAGGTAATCTGGTGAAACTGATAGTATAACAGTTATCAAAGGACTCTTGAATTCTGCCCTCTAGACAAGAGGATCAGTTATGCGATTGTGTAGCTATTAATAAAAATTAATGCACAACCAAACATTAACATCCAGTAAATTGACATGGTATATAAACTGAGGGATGCCTGATGTGACGTAAATTTTTTTCATAGCCACACTGTTAGTCAATTACACCAATGCTGTGACCAAAAGAACCTAAGAGGAGAAATTATTTATATTGTTTTATAGTTGCTGCGGATTCAGTCTCTTTATTCCTGGCTCCATCATTGTGGACCTAAGGCATGGCAGATCATCTCTGAGGTAGAAGCATGTAGAGGGGTCAGTTAACCTTATGGTGGGTAGGAACCAAAGAGATACAAAGCTTCCTAGTTCTGGAAATTCTTCCCAATATAAAAATTCTAGGTATGAACTTTATTTTTATTCATTTAATCATCAAATATGTATCTTAATTCCATGAAGAATTTAATAATAAATTATTTTAAATATTTTTAATAAGGAAACATGGAATGCTAAGGACTTCAGATGTAGAGCTTTAGTCATTATTAAACAAATAGACTTTCTGTCTTCACTAAGATCTATAGGCATTTTTGTTCTGGAAGTATTATTTTGAAAATGAATTATTTTAGAAAACTTTTTGGTAGTCAAATACTAGGCAATCTAGTATTTACTTAATATTTAATTAGTTCAGATATTTGTATTAAATGCATTCTGAAGTGTAATCTGTTGCAATCTACTACCTCATTTAGATAGTTTTTTTCTGTTTGTACAGATTTATTTCTACAGATATTCATTTCATCTTATGAGGCAAACAAAAGATTCCTCAAATAAAAAACCAACAGAGATGTCAGAGACTTTGCATGACTTTGTCAGGACCATAAGTCTGCCTGACCAGTGCTTTAGTTTATTTGACTAAAATTAGGTGTTTGTGTTATAAGACATATTGACTATTTTACATTGAATATTCAAGGCAAATACTTAAAAGTTCATCTTAAGCAATCACTATAAGCTATATTTAAGCTCTAATTATTAACTCTTAAATCTGAATTTATCTGAGAATTTACTAAGACTTAGTTACCTCAAACATTAAGACTCTACATTCATTAATTGCGCATATTGATGATGTTTGCACTATATTTCCAAGTTTAATGTTTCGTGCTCAAAAAATCAGAGTATAGGCAATCTAGGATTTACTTAATATTTAATTAGTATAAAAGTAAAAAAGCATAAGTTTTTTACTCACTATAAAAGTAAAATAGTATAAGTTATATATATCATTTATTTTTTGATTCAATAACATTCATTATTAATTATGGGTACTGAAGAACTGTATTTATGAATGTTAAAATCCCCTAATGCAAAATAACATTACTCTTAAGTTAAATGACATGGAAAAGGATAATATTCATGAACGAGACTAGATATGTTACCTCAAGTTTGTTTTAATACTACCCACTAAGTGTGTGGCAAAAAAGAGGAACAAGACTAGATATGTTACCTCAAGCTTGTTTTAATACCACCCACTAAGCGTGTGGCAAAAAAGAGGAGCTATTGGATGGAAATGCAACTTAGTTTGACATGAATTTCTAAAATTTGAAACTGAGATATGTACTTTAAGAAGTGCTTGAAAATTCAATAATGAGTGGATATTTAGGCTTTGAGCATGACATCCCTGTTTAAATTTAATGTTCTATTTTGGATAAATGGAAAGCTAATTTAATGTGATAATTAGAATTTAAGGTATTTTCATTACCTTATGGCCAGAAACTAGTGAGTAATTTAATATTATGATGAATTCTAAATTAAAATCAAGAATTCACTATCACTTGGCATTACTTCCTGGCATCTTCCATACTTCACAATGATGACTAGGTTCTTCTGTTGGTGTCCTAACAGAAGCCATTCTCTTAATGCATGGCTCATCTGTAATCCTGGTTATGCCTCTAGGAACCAAGAACCTCATCTTCAACCAATGTAAAGCCATTGGGGTCATTCAACCAATGTAAAGCCATTGGGGTCATTCTGTCCTTGACAGTCAGGGCAGGTTCCAGAGTTTGTAAACTGATGCAGCACAATGAAAAGTGAAAAAAAAAAGTGTGAAAGGCAGAGGGCAATTCCCCATGTAATTAATCTGGATATTATTATGGTTATTTTGGAACTGCTCAGACCAAAAATAAAAGTGCAAAGAACCTAAGAAAGCATTGTGGTGACCATGTAGGTCTTGAACAAATTCATGTCTGAACACACTCCACCCAGTGACTCATATCATGAGCCAGCAAATTAATTATTTAAGAAAAAGTGCAAAAACGCTGAAGAATAAACCTAACATAAGTATGTTTGGTGGAACTTTTAAATCCAAACTATAGAATCCTTCTTTCATTATGATTATTATAATCATATTAATCTGAACTATTTTGCTATTTCACTGTCTGTCAAGGAATGAACAGCTGAAGTTTCATTAACAACATTTACCTCTTAAATAGCCACTTCTTAACTGGTCATAACATGCACACCTGAAATACTAGCACTTGGGATGTAAAATCAGGAAGGCCACAAATTTGAGACTATCTGGCTTAGTGGTCTACAGAACGAGATCCTGTCTTAAGAAAAAATCCATGTCTTAAATGAGTCTTCCAGTGCATCATGAAGAACAGATATTTTATTACCACAGATTTTTTTAACTTATAATTCCATGTGTTGTATTAACAAATTGTAAAGATAGAGCTGTTGGTTATTTACGCCCCTTCCAATTCTCAGTTCACTTCAATAGATCCTGTTTATTTCCTGGTCAGCATATAATAAATGACACATGTTCATTGCCTCGCTCATGGATCCAGCCATTTAATGTGTGATCAGAAGCTTATTTTCTGGTTATACGTTCTGTTTTCCTACTTTTCATTGAATTCCATTCATCACTTTCAAGATGAACTTTAAGTAGTTTGCTTTGTTCTGCAGGTGATGGATGATGACTATCCCAACATAGTTCTCCAAGATAGTTCTTATTTACAGGACTGACTCTTCTCCAACACCTCAAGTCTATACCTAACCAGAAAAGGCACCTCTTCTCACATAACTGCTACAAAGGTATCTGTAGATATTCTAGCATCTTGAATAATATATTTATGCCAAAGAAATGACAACACAATTTCACAGTGAATAATAACTCTAGGTGTTGACTCAGTACAGGACATGATGGGAAACCCACCAGGCCCTTCTCCATACCTCACATGTCCCTTTCTGCTACCCTTGCAGCTACACTGTGAGGCACAATCTGTGCACACTTGAAACAGATGTACTGAAGATGAAGTCATCTGTAAAGGGCTTTTTCTCCCTTTGGAATCCTGAGAAACTGTATTGTACAGCAGCATTTTCACTGGCATGAATTATATGAGGTTAAATGTTATATGGATGTAAAGTGTCACGCAATCTTGTTTTGACATTTGGTCCCCAGCTGGTGGTGCTATTTTGGGAAACTGTTGGAACTTTGGGAGGTAGGGCCCAACCTTAGGAAATGGATCTCTCTGTGTTTGCTTTGAGGGCTATAGTTTAGCAGGGTTTTCACTTTTGTTTTCGATTCGTTTCCAGATTAGCCACTAAAATGTGAGTCAGCTGCATAGAGGAGACCGTGGATTCCTTGCAGTCATAGCTGGTATCCCCTCAAACTTTGAGGTAAAATAAATTCTTCCACCTTAAAGTTGATTTTTATCAGATATTTGGTCAGGAAGATGAATAGATCAACTGGTGTATATGTGGAAATTTCCGTATGGACTCTTAACAATATTTAAAAAGACCAGAATTTTAGAGCACTTCAGATTTCATATTGTTGGATAAGGAATGTTTAATTAACAGAATAGAAATTAAAAATATTATTGATGGACACACACTGAAGGACATTTGGGGACAAAAATTAGACAATATAATGAAGGTAAGGCCTTATTTCTGAGGACAGGACATACTTTGGACACAGGATTTGGAGTAATGTAACTGACCTGGAAGTCATCTCTCCTGAAGACTAGCTCTCATAGTTTTGGAGAACACTATGCAAGCTGCTAAGGGAGACTATCAATCAATGATCCAACCCAAGCTTTAAGACCTAATAACCACAATAATGACCAGCACAGCAAACTATATTGGGGCAGTAGTGGCACTTTTATCTCAGGATTAATCAGCAGCTACCGAATTGAACTTAAAGTCCACTCAATGGGAGGAAGCTCATGTGTGGTACTGTAAACATAACCAAATTATACATGGCTGAAGAGGTCATAGATCTTATAGAAAACTCCAAGTCTGCCACATCCCTAGAGAAATACAATTTATTACTATGTGCAAAATATGGATTCTTATATTTACAGACAAGTATCTTAGTCATCACTCATCAAAGAATCTTCTTTTGCAACAGACTGAGATTATTACAGAGTTTTACAACTGATCACACACAGAGATTGTCTGTGAATTACCCATCCCTAAGTGACATATCTACAAATGCAACCTTCACACCTAAGGCTCATGGACCATAGTGGAACAAGGGTAGAGACAATGCTATTGCATCTTTCTGTTCTCATCAATGATGCTCCCTCATGCAATAAAGGGTCATGAACACAGAAGTACACAAATGGCCAAAACACAGAGAATAAGAGTACCGAGTGTGGGCCATTGGACAGGAATCCTATGTTAAACCTCACCCACCCAGGGTTCAGGGCCCATTGTGGAAGAAGGAGTGGAAAGATTGTAAGAGTCAGGGAGCAGATACATGACCATATGGAAATAGAGTCCTACAGGCTCCTGGGATATTGCTCATATTAACCTACAGCAATGGTGTCAGCATGCACAAGACCCATGCAAATTAAAGCATACAAAAACCCAGCATAGAGTTGTGGGAATGGGCAACAGGTGCTAATCTTAGCCGAATAACTATTGGCGGCTGATTGCTGCTGGGTAAGGAGGAACTGATCTCATTAAAGGGAAGGATTTTACGTAGGCTGACTATATCTTAGTGGATGAACTTAAATTGAGGGATGTCTATGGACATGAACTAGACTTGATAGGTGTTAATAGAATGCATGGAATCCAATGGGTAGGGGGCTATTGGGGAGTGCCAATAGGGAAGGGGAGATAAAGATGATTAAGATGTTCTGTATGAAATAAGCAAAAATTCAACAAAATTTTCAAAAAAATTTAGAAAATATGTGCCTTATTATATACAGAACAAAGTATGTTAAATTTGGTGGGAGATAGTAAAGAATGGTGCAGATAGGAGAGGACATCTAAATACCATCAAAATTTATTGTATGAAAATCACAAAAATTCTATTAAAATTTTTGACAAGTATCTGGGGAGGTGACTCAGTGGTTAAGAGCACTGGGACACTCTTGCAGAACACTCAGGTTCCAATTCCAGCACCTACATGGCAGATAACAGCCATGTTTGCACCAGTTCCAGGGGATAGATACCCTCTTCTGACCCGCCTGGGCATTGCACAACATGGGTTCACTCACATACATAAAATTAGAATAATAAATAAATTAAAGAAAATTTAAAAATATCCCTGTCTTTGTAAGGTAACCATAGTTTGGAGAAGAAAAAACAGTGTGATAGAGGATGATTTTTTTTTCAATCATTATCTGTAATAAGTATTTGAATGCTCACGATTGAACTTATCACTCCTACTGAGTAGCTACCTAACTGCTTTTGATTTTCTGCCTCTGTATCTCTCTCTCTCTCTCTCTTTCTCTCTCTCTCTCTCTCTCTCTCTCTCTCTCTCTCTCTCTCTGTGTTTCTCCTCTTCCTAATTCCTCCTCTTCACTCATACATTTTCTACATTATTTTTTTCTGAAGTAGGGTCTTGTTTTGAAGCTTAGGCTCGCTTGGAATTTTCAATCATCTTGGATTTACATCCTGAGTATTAGGATAGGAATGTGTACCATCATATTTGGCTGTATTGCTCCTTTCAAAGATTGTGAGTGTATGTATACTTTCTATCTAGTTCATATTTTGAAATGGCCTTTCTTTGACCTTTCTTGTATTTTATCTGATGAGATAATTATTTATAGTAAAAATTAAAATTAACCACAACTCTCTTTATATATACCTACATATATGTGTACATATATTAAAATGCAGACTTGCTTGTCTATATGAATATATGTATATATTTAGAGATAACTAAAGTTATTTTATGAGGAAAACCTATATATTCTTGTTAAAGTTATTCATCATTAAAAAAAGCAGTTTTCTAATGGTGTTCTTAGAATTTGCAAGAATTTGAAAATATATGTGCCAACAAGCCTCAGTTTGGCATCGAATGACAGTTCTACTATTCCTGTACAGTTAAAAGTCAGTGACTGGCTGGAGAGATAACTCAGTGGTTAAGGGCACTGGCTGTACTTGCAGAGGAACAGAGTTCGAATCCTAGCACCTACACCGGAGCTAACAACCATCCATATATCCAGTTCCAGGGGACCCAATGCCCTCTTCTGTCCTAAATAGGCATTATATGACATGGTTGTACTTACATACACTCACATGTAAAATAAAAATATAACAAATATAATATTTTTAAAAGTCAGTGAAATTTCCTCTGTTGTTCTAAAATAATATAGATATTATTAAATTAAGTATTTGTGTATTTGAAAGTACATGTAGTAATTGATTTTCATTTTATCAAACTTGAACATTACTTCCATGAATTATCTGATAGGAAAATCAAATTTTAAAATCTTATTCATTGATTTTATGTGGTAATAAACATTTTATTATCCCCTATTAATTACAACACTGTTATTTAAAAAATTATATTGAGAATGTGCTCATGACAGAATTTGTTGACAATGTGAATTTGATATGAGTTTTAACACAATTGATTGAGGCAAGTTTTCGAGACTGTTTTTTTCTACATTTACATGGTAGTGTTGATTAAATAAAAAGCAACCAGAAGGCATAGCCAGTCTAAAAGCAACAAAATCAATAAAGACCGATGGTCTTGTTTCATTTAACAAAATGGGATTTCATGCACAATGGACCCATTAATTTATTTCCTATAGAAAGCCTTCTGGTCTATTACCTTACAAAGACTGTGCAATTATGGACTTTGTCCACATATGGATAGAATACATATAAACATATTTCACTCCCCAATCAATTCTTTAATTTCCTACATATTTTCTTATTACACTAAAATGAGTAAAATATTATAAACATAGTTTTAATTCATTATATTTCAATATCCCTTACATTTTATAGTTTAAATAATGAACTTCAAGAAGTACTAATATGTTTTTATGAACAAATGCATCATCAGAAAATTATACTGATATGTTTTAAAACAGAAATAGGTCAAATGTAACCTATTTGGGGCCATATTCAATAGTTTAAGGTTCAGCTCTGTGATAATAATACTTCTTAACTCTAAAAATAACTTTGAACAAGCAGAACCTCAGGGTTGATGCCAAAAAGCTGTGTAGTAACTATGTTCCATGATAGCTCTAATACCTTTGGCAGGCTAATACTTTCTCCAGGTTTGATTAACATCTGAGCTTTGTGCCTTAAGTTTTCCTTTCACTTTGATAATATGTGCTCTATAATCTCTGTAACAATGTACTTTATGTAAACTTAACTCCTTCTCTTTCTCCTTATTTTAGCTTACTCTCCTAAACCCTTTGAAAATCTTCACATGAGCAAATGTTTGGAAAACATGTCACAATATTTCCCCTTCTGTCCTTACAAATGTTAGTTTCTTCAAAAATCCTAGGTTTAGCCATGGAATCCCTTGGCAAAGAATAAAGTTTCAGATGTTATGTACATGCAGACTTGAGCTTGCTTAGAGATAGGGGCTCATATCTTGCTGCTAAGGGGAGCACTGTGTCTCCAAGTTAGTACATCAGGGATAGTCTGGTGGATGAGAGATTTGTGGCAAGACATCCTGTTTTTTTCTGTTTGAACACAGGCCAACTCCCAAATTTGAGTCTGGCCAATCTAGATTATTTTGTATCAACTGAGCTACCAGCTGAACCTAGTATTATGCTAGGCAGCTCACATAAGTAAAAATAAAGCAAAACAAAAGCAATGTGTCAATCCACTAAGTTTCAGAGTGATTTGCTTCAGAGAAATGACTTAAGAGATACACACCAGTTTGAAGATTTTTAACCAATTGAGAGTTTCAGGAACTTAAAACCTACTTTGGCATAAGTCAATAGTTTATCATTTCAGGATCCTGCTTTCTTCAGTGAACGCATGGCAAGGAGGCACCCCCTGTAACTTGCATAATACTGAGGCATGCTTCTGCTTGCATAAATTATTTAATACTTCAACATTTCTTTCCAAGTTATTCATTCTTTTATTTTTAAAAAAATTTTATTTATTTTTATGTGTATGCATGTATTGCCTGCATGTAGGTAAGTGTATCCATGTCATGCAATGCTCGCAGAGGTCACAAGAGGCTTTTGGGTCCCCTGGACTGGAGTTACGGACAGTTGTTAGCTGCCATGTGGGTGGTGGTATTTGAACCTGGGTCTTCTGTAAGAACAACCAATATTCTTAACTGCTGAGCCATCTCTCCAGCCCCTCAATTTTCTATTTTTAAAGCATATAATCACCATCATTCTGTGCAGTTATTTTGCATTCAGCAGAGTCTTCTTGACTATGAGAATTCAAATAATCCTAAACCATTTGTTGGTCTAGGCTCCTAGAGCAGTCCCTTGAAATTATGTATCACTGACCAAGAACATGGAGTTTGAAATGATTCCTTTAACATTAGCAAGGCCAGGTAGAGTCAACACAATTTTACCTTCTCTACACTTGAGAATATAAACTCTTTATAATTGAAAAACAACTAACTGCTTCCCAAAATTAAATTATTTTAATACAAACAAAGTTAAATATTGTTTTAAAGTCTCTTTTCTCAGTATCAGTGTAAGAAGAAACACTTAACATTCAGGATGAAAAATGACACCTGAGTCCCATGTACAGTTCACAATAAGCCCCTCTTCAGTTGCACTGTCTTCTCTATTTTAAAGCACATTTATTATTAATATATGTGTAAGAATTGTCAAATCATATTGGGCTTCTTCATCCTGTAGCGAGACAACAGCACTTAGATTTTTATTTGCTATAGTGAATTTTCAAACAAACTTTAGAAGGTTCAATGTTTAAAAAAAGTATCTGTTTATTTAGGCCTAACATAAAAGTTATGATAATCTACCTAGAATCCAAACAGTATTTATTTTAGGAACAACATTTACTTATCATTATCCACAAGTATCATTTAAGTTGGTCTGTATGTTTTATTATAATATTTGGGAAATTTGATATGATTAATCTCTTAAAATATTTCTATATTATCAATTTACTGACAGTTTATATATGAGATATAAATTATAGCTATAAACAAAGTATACTCAATTGCAAATGTAATTATCTTACTATTGATAGAGTGATAAGGTAGAAGACCCCAAATATCACTCTAGAAAATTAAATGCTGCCTTCTAACTCCTCAGTCTTCAACAGTGTTTCCTTAGCTACGTTGCTTAATTTTCCCCATTTAAAATTTTTTCTTAACTTAAAATATCAGTAATATATTTGGTATGGATTTATTATTAAAGTTAAAAGTAACAAACTAAAATCTCAAATAAATTTTAAATTTATACACATTATATCCTTTAATATCAAATACTATGACGTACGAACCAGAACATGAATGATGCAATTTCTCAGCTCGATCTTAAAGGCCTTTACTATGGGGCATACAAAGCCACCACTTCCACACATGCACTGTTATACAGTTTTTCTCTGTAGGAGTTGTACAGGAACAAGACTATCTAAGTCCACACTAAAGCACCTCATGAAAATATTAGCTATCCTGGAAGTTTAAGGAGAATAGGCTTTACAATACCAGCAGCTGGGGAGCTGACAGAAGTATACCTGCCCCCAAGACCTCCATATCAAAGCCATAATCTTAGCATCATCATTATGCTACAGCAAATCTACAACAGCTGTATGTGAGGAATAAGCCGTAAAACTCCCATCAGAGCTGAATAGCTCACTGAGCCCTTTCCTATTATACCTTCAATCTCTGCACTGTAGAATGTACCAACCACAGAAGGTGTTTATCATGAGACACATTCTTAAGCCTCTATTTGGCAGAAATACTTCAGAAGATATTGCTGTTTCATTTCAAAATACCTCAAAAACATTGCTTTCAATTATGCTGATAAAATAATCACTGTGAATGTTGGGATTTTAAGTAAACAGAATTGGGAAAAATGGAAATAAATTGTATTTTGTGAATTCTTTAATTCCACATCAATCATATGTGAGCTTACTTAGCAGGTGATTACAGCTGCTAGTGTGGAAATGGATCCCAGGCTAAGTGACTAGGCTTATTATTTATAAATTTGTTTTAACTCTCACTCATTTTTAAGTGCCCAGGTGCTCTGCAATACATGGCAAAATGTATTTTAGCTGAATCATTTCTAGAATCCCAAAGAAACAATCTAGAAACACAGAAATAATTAAATTTAAATCAAGACAATTGCCATAGCAGATAAATCAATGCAGACATAACACTTAATTCATGAGACAAATGGTTGTGGTCAACAGAGACAAACAGTGCAGAAAGCTGTGACAGTCATAGCAGGAAGCCGTTCCCCTGTCAAGTGATCTCATGGTTGGCAGAAAAATTAAAAGAAAAAGCTTTCAAAATACTTCCCACCTACAAGAAAATTTGCTAGCTGAAAATTTAGATAGATAAGATTCTAATAGCAACCTCATTTTAACTGTAACTTAAAGAACCTCATCGTTGTACAAAAGAAAATAGCCAAGAACAAAGTGCTTTCATGCACCCAGTTTGTTGTTCACTCTATACTATGATGATGCTTTGCTGTATTTCTTCTTGGACATCTCTAAGGCAGGTAGAGATTTGAACAGAGCCAAATATATTGAATAATCATTATCAGTTATTTACATCTGAATAGTATTAGATTATAAGCAACAGTTTTATAGTTTTCAATTAAAATACTGGTTTTATAGATGAATGAGGAAAGGACTATAATGTTTTCAGCAACACACATCAAACGATTACACTTCACATCTTATAGCCTTGTCCCATTTTGATAATGTCAATATTTTATACCTTATGTTTAATGATGAAAGTTTAAGTTTTAGACACATATACTTTTTAAATAATCCATGTAGTAAATTACTGTTCCTACAGGTAAGGCAGTTATAGAACTAGTGATAGACTTTTAAGTCTAATTTAGATATTTTTCTAATCACAGTGATCAACCATTTTTATAATCATGCACCCTTTCTTAACTTTTACAGTTTATTATTTTCATGTGTATGTTGATGAGCTTATGTTCATCACATATGTAGAGCCCACAGTAGACAGAATATAGTGTCAGGTTCCCTAGGACTGATGTTAAAATGGGTTGTGGGTTGCCATGTGGATGCTGGGAAGGTAACCTGGGTCCTCTTCAAGAACAGTAAGTGCTCTTAATTGCTGAGCCATTTCTCAGGTGGCTTAAAATGTTTTTGTTGTTGTTGATGTTCGTTTAGTTTTAGATACTTCTTTGTATAAAAAAAAAATGTTGTCCAAAGGAGTTACACAGTCTTCATTTATGTGAGTTCAAATTTTATTTTTGTAACATAAAATGCTAATTTAATTCTACAGTATTAATGGGAAATGAAGAACTATATAAATCGTTTTTCCTTTATCCATCTGTGTGTGTGTGTGTGTATGTGTGTGCTGTGATTGTGCATATATGTTTGCATGTGTGTGAGTACATGTTTGTGGGGTGTGCATATTCATGTTTGTGTGTGTAGGGCCCAGTGTGCACTACACACACACCCAGTGAAGGTAATCATCCTTCATTGCTATTCTGCATTACATATTGAAGCAGAGTCAATGGAACCTACAGCTTGATTATGAGGCTAGTTTTCTTATTCACTTTGCTCTGAGGATCTCATACCTTTGAAGGTTGGAATTTCAAGTAGACTGCCAAACCTACCTGGCAGGTAAGTCAGTTCTGGATATCCAAGCTCCTGTCTTCCTGCCCATGCTGAAGTGCTTTAACGATTGGACCATTTCCCCAGTCCACCAAATCAAGTTTTAAATCCTTACAATTTTCACTTCAGCATCTCAAATTTTTCATATAATTTCCCATATAATTTATGATTAATGACTACTTTATTAGCTGTAATATTTACATCTATGCCAGAGATTTGATAATCATTATCAATGTGCATAACAACAATAAGAATAATGGTTTATTAATGAAAAATAAATCCTTGAGCATAAAAGTGGACTTTGCATATAATAAAGCAGGTTGTCCAGGGGGAAGAAGCATGGCCATTTCAATCCCATATCTACTAAAGGAGAAAGCTGATAAATAAAAGCAATAAAGCAGAACAGGTTGTCTAGGATGAAAACAGAAATGAAATGCAAATAAAGAACAATAACTGAAGGATAAGAGTTTATGTGGTTATAGGCTAGAATATTGCAATTAGAAGTTAGCTTTCAATTACTTTTATTCATGGTGTTTCAAACATATTAATAAACTGCTTATGACTATGTAAATGTATAATGCTAAAGAAAAATATAACTGATCACAGATGAGTAATGTTATAAAAAAATATGACTGTTTTCCCTTGGGGACTAAATTTTTGCCATAAAACATGCCATATTTTTAAATCAAAATTCCATATATTTTACATATGTTATTTTCACTAGGAAAGGTAGTTAAAAAAACTGTTATCTAAACACTCACACTCTAGAGACATTTGACTAGTTTCAATGGCCCTTCACATATATAAATAAATATATTTACCTTGCCTGGAACTCGCTATGTGGTCCTGACATTCTTCAAACTCACAACGCTCTACCTGGTTCTGCCACCCTAGTCTTGGGATTAAGGATATGTGCCATCATTCTTCTGTTACAATGAATATTTTTGAACTATCTGATGTTTAACTTAAAATTGTGTAGGCTTTAAATATCTATAAATCCACAATGGCAAATATAATTTATGTCATTTAATAGTTGCAGCAAATTTTCTTTTCATAGTTGGAATAAAACTACTCACAAAACAAAGCAAAAGTTATGATGATGGAAAGATATTTGTAAGGAAGGAGAGGTGTCAGCCAGGATGAGAAAAACAAAAGGGGGAGGCGGAACAAGAATGCATTATATGCATATGTGAAATTTCCAAACACCAAAATTTATGAATAAAAATTAAAACACAAACGGAAAGAACAAGAACCCCCATTGCTACAACAAAAACCTAATGACATTATTTCCTCTGGTATTCTCTCCTTTCATAAACACATGCACAGACTAGTATGTATTTCCAAAGAACAAGTACATTTTTATATAATCACAGAATCGAATATTTTCTGTGATAGAATCTGATTACCCAGACTTGTCCACATTCAATACATGTCCAGTTACTTGATAATTTCATATCAAGCCACTGTCACCATCAGTTCAAGATGAATCCATGATCATGCTTTGCCTTTAGGCAGCATGTCTCTTTGGTTTCCTTTCTTTTAAGTTATTTGGCTTTTATATTTAATTTTGCCTTTTTATATTTATTTGGTTGAGTGCTTGTCTACTTTCTCCAGAGCTATGTTCTGTAGAACGTAAATATAAGCAATTAATTAATGCAATGCAAGACATGATGAAATGGTTTTATATATTTCTCTATTTTAAAATTATATCAAACATGAAAGTAACTAAAGGAATGCAACAAAATAAGGTATGCTATCAATTTTTAAATTCATAAAGTTATAAAGGTACAGATTAATAACCCATCTGTATTAGTCACTTTTCTGTTGCTGTGATAGAAACACAGACCAAAGCAATTTATAGAAGGAAGAGTTTTTTTGAGCTTATGGTTGAAAGGGAATTAGTCCTGGCAGGGAGGCATGGTGGCTGGAGGTGGCTGGAGCAGGAGCAGCAGAAGCTAAGCTCTCACATCATTACACAGACACAGGAAGCAAGAGCACAACTGGAGATCTGCCAAGGCCTAAGAACTCTCTAAGCCCACCCTTAGTGACATGCTTCCTCTAGGATAGCCATACCTTCTAAAACCTCACAAAACAGCACCTATCCATCATCTGGGGACAAATGTCCAAATACTTGAGCATATGGGGGGCATTTTCATTCAAACCACCTCATTCTGCCCCCTGGCCCCCTAAGGCTCATGACCATGTAAAATGCAAAATGCTTTTAGTCCAACTTTAAAAGTCCCCATAGTCATTATCAATCTCACTACTATTCCAAAGTCCAAAGTCTCTTCTGAGACTCAGCAAAATATATTAACTGTAAGCCCCTGTAAAATCAAAAGACAAATTACATACTCCCAACATACAGTGGAAACAAATGCACATTACCATTACAAAAGGGCAGAATAGAAGCATAGTAAGGAAATACCAGCCCAAAACAAGACCAAAATTCAGCAGGACAAACACCAAATCCAGTAGTTCCATGTTTGACTTCTGGGACTTTACATCCAAAGGGCTTAGATAGTTCAACCTCTCTAGCTTTGCTGCGTGCCACACACATCTCTCTCTTGTGCTGGTACCACTTCCGGTATGCAGGTCTTCTTGGCAGATGTCTCATGTCTCTGACATCACAAACTTCTTGGGGTCTCCATTGCCAACCAGGCTTCACCTTCACAGCTTCATGCAATGGCCTATCAAGACCTTCTCTATGCAGCTGTACCCCTGCTGCATGCTGTCTGGCCTCAGCGGCTCTCTGAAACCTTGGAGGAAGAATTGATGACCTTTCACTTTTGCATTTTTCATGCCTCTAAAGCCAGCACCAGGTGAAGGACCTTGCCAAGTTTGACTGCAAGTTTGGGGTGGACTCCAGCCTGCTTTGTCCATTTTAGAAGATTTTCTCTTCAGTGGTCCCTGCAGCATTTTCCTTTCACAAGTTGGAGGCTTAAATGGGTGTGGTCTTGCCCTGGAGGAGCTCTCTCCATTGTTTGTTTGAACCTCTAGTTCTCTTCTTAATCACTTTAATCTCATCAATGAGACCCTCTTCATCACATGCCAGGCTCCAACATTTATCTTCCTAGTGCTTTTTTTCAATCCAAACTGTATTTCTTTCTACCTGGCCATCATCTGGGGACAAAATGTCCGAATACTTGGAGCCTATGGGGGACATCTTCATTCAAATCACCACATTCCATTAATAGCCACACCACCATTTCTACATTAGGCTGTCTTGAAATTTCTTCTCCCATAGAAATAAGTCCATGGCTTTTCAATTTAGCCTCAGGCAAGCTTTTTGCTGTGGGCAGACTCCAGCCAGATTCTTTGCCAAAATATCCCAAATGCTGCTTAAGTCCTTACTTCCCTCTACAACTTCATTGTTCTCTGCACTGCTTTCTTCCAGGCGTTTACTAGAATGGCCTGTTAAGCTCTGCTTACAGCAAGCAACCACTTTTCTAGCTCAAACTTCCAAAGTCTTCCACATTTCTTCAAAACCCCACATGATTGGGTACTTCATAGCCAACAGAAAAGTAACTAATACAGTAATTGGTACCGAGAGTGGAGTCTGGAACAGGAAAGGGCCCTTCAACAGGCCCAGGCTGCTGTACAAGCTGCTCTGCCCCTTGGGGCATGATCCAGCACACTGTATTAGTCATTTTTCTGTTGCTGTGATAGAAACACTGATCAAAGAAATTTATCAAAAGAAGAGTTTATTTGAGCTTATTGTTCCAGGGGAATGAAAGTCAGTCATGGTAGGGAGGCATGGTGGTTAGAGGTGGCTGGAGCAGGAGCAGCAGAAGCTAAGCTTTCACATCATCACACAGGCACAGGAAGCAAGAGCTCAACTGGAGATCTGGGAAGGATTAAGAACTCTCTAAGCCTGCCCCCAGTGACATGCTTCCTCCAGGACAGCCACATCTTCTAAAACCTCCCAAAACAGCACCATCATCTGGGGACAAAATATCCAAATACTTGGAGCCTATGGAGGACATTTTCATTCAAACCAGCACAACATCAAACACTAAAGCAGGGACTAAGGATGAAATAAATTTGTAAATAAATATCTCCATAAAGAATGTAGCTGAGAAGAAATTTTTGAATATAATAATAAAAAATTTTACTAACCTCCCTCCAAACACATAGACACACACACAAACACACACACACACACACGCGTGCGCACACACACACACACACACACACACAAACACACACAAAGATATTATCTGAGTACATAAAAGAAAGGATGCCATGTTGAAATTTACTATTTAAGAATATGAAGGGCAAGTAAACCAGAACTACAATTGAGATTTACTTAATTAGAGCAGAATCCACTAGTAGGTTTACATAAATATTGTAAACTCAGGTTCCCTGAACACCTCACACTTTTTGAAAATTCTGCACATTGATTAACCACTGAGAACTGTGATTATGGAGAAATGGGAGTTGGAATGCTGCAGTTCATGAGTCAAAAATTTATCTTGGGCTATTTTTAGTCCTTTAATAGCCATTATCTAGAAAGTAAGGTTAAGATTTTGATTTGTATCTGGAGATGGACAATTGAAAGACAGGACTCAGAAGAGAAAGAACTCAGAAAGTGGGACAGATTAGCAGCTAGTTCATAAGCAATTGCATTCAAGTGGAGAAAGCTCCTGGGTTACATCAGGACATATCTCATTAAGGGGGTAGTTATATCAAGTTTCTTCTTATGTCTGCAGGGTGTCATATTCCATTCATCTTCTGGCTTCAGGCAGTTTTCAGGTTGTAAACCAAGATCTCCTTATTTCATGTAGTCTCCATCCTAGTCTATGCAAGAGAAGTGATTTCTGTGTACACCTAATTAGTATTACCAACCACTATGGAACTCTACAGACCATCAGTTGTGCTATTATGTCAGAGGATCTCACATTGGCACACATATGCTCAAGAGGAGATCTTCAACATGAGAGGAATCCATTGTACACTTCAGAAAGAATGCAATAAACTGTATCATTTCTACCAAAGGAAGTTGGCATATTCAAATGTATGAAAAGGTACCTGGGAAGCAACTTGTTGCAGATGGCTATTTTCATTTTCTCGTGCTTTTAGTAAACATAGTCCTTGAGAGGTTCTCAATGCACTCACAGGCTTGATGGTATGAAACTCTGCTAGATTTCACAAGATAGAATCAGAAAAACGATCATAACACTTCTGATTAAAAAAAAAAAAACCCAGAAAACCACAATCACTATGAAAAAGGACTAGCTAGCCTTTTTATAAAACAGTTTCAGAAGCAAATACTAAATCAAGGAATTATCTTACCTGAAAAGCAAGACATCTCCCTTCCATGGCTTTTCTCATGTAAAGGGCAAAAAGAGCTAAAAAGATTTTCATTTTAATGTATATTCTATTCAGTTTTTGTATGTTTCATACAATAGATATTAATTAAATTTAGACCTCCCCTAGTGTCTTCCATAGTGTCCCCACTGGATTTCATCCATTCTGTCATATATGTTAAGTCCTATCTGGTCAAGTGTGCTGGATAGCTTTAGTGTCAACTTGACACACCTGGGTTGAGGGAGCCTCAGTTGGGGAATTGTCATCATTGGATTGGCCTGTGGCCATGTCCATGGGGCACCTTCTTGATTATTGAGTGCTGTGGGAGGGCCCAGCCCACTGTGGGTGGTGCCACCCCAGGCAGGTGGGCCTGTGTTGCATAAGAAAGTAGGCTGAGTAGGGGCCAGAGGAGCAAGCCAGTAAGGAGTGATCTTCTGTGGCCTGTACTCCAGCTCCTGCCTCCAGGTTCCTGACCTGAGTTCCTACCTTGGGCTCCCTGATGAACTGCGACCTGGGAGATGTAAGCTGAATAAATCCTTTCCTCCCCAAGTTGGTATTGGTCAGAGTGTTTTGTCACAGCAATGAAGAAACAAACTGATACATCAAGCATTTGTACTCAGATGTCTCTTGAGTGTCCCTCAGACATTCATCCACTTGAGTCTAGTCAGCCTATCTAGGGTCACTCCTTTAAAGAAATCAACTCTCCTTCTCCCCATAGTAACTACTTTCCAGTAGTTCTTTTTGTTTTTTTTTAATTAGGAGAAGCATTTCATTACAACAGCATTAACCTATTCAATAACATTTTTCTGAGCTAGGGTATATCTCTTTCAAAATTGGCTGTACATTTTTAGGTTTACAGATGAATTATTACGCTTGTACAATCTTTTACTCATTACAAACTCTATAAGACATAAAATTAAATGAGGTTTTAATGTTTAAAAAAGATCTCCACTTCGTTGTTAAAATACACAGTTTCATACAGAAAAATTCATTTTAAGGCATTTTATTTTTTTATGAAGGTCATAGTTCAGGATATCAATAGAATGAAAATATGCTATGGAGCACTAGAATACCATGGAATAATTACTCTGATATTTGCAGATTAAATAAGTGCTGAGTAAAAATAGGAAAAGAATCTGACTAAAATGTTTAAGCCAACTAAAAATAAAAATTTGACTTATTTAAATTGTGTTGTGTTAGAAAATTACTGCTGGAAGTTTCTCTGTGTATGGAGTATTTTACTAGCAAAGAAAACAATATGTGGTAAATAATCTTTACTTTAGGTAAACTAGTACAAGCATTATTTTAAACCCAAAGAAACAGAAATAAAAGAAATCACCAACAATAAAAGCATTAAAAAATGGGCTATCAAGGAAATAAAAGAGGTACCATTATGAAAAGAAAAATTCAAATTTTAAGCCCCATCTGAGAATCACAAAGCAAAAAGAAGCTAAATACTAACCTTCAGGATGGAAATAGCTGAGATGAGATGGCCCTTGCTTTTATCCATTGAGCCATCTCTCCAGTTCAGTGTGTTTGCATTTTTTAAAGAAATAGAATTACTTGGAAATATTTCTCCAAAAAATATTAAAATCTATGCGTTTTCATGATTGAGTTCCAGCACAGCACAAACTGAGAAAGGAACAGTATCAGTTCTCCACAATTTGCTCTAGAAACCAGAAGCAAAGAGAGGTCCAAAGTCATTTTTACAACAATATTTCTCTGATACGTAAAGTATTTAAAAACATTACAAGAAAGACAAATCAAAAATCAATATATCTTATGAACATAGATGTAATTCTGTCATCAGACAATTAGCAAATAATACTCAACAATGAGTAAAAGATAACCACAGGCAATTTATTCCAGGTATACAGGGCTGAGTTATCATTTAAATTCAATTCAGTTAATACATTGAATGAATAAACTAGGCAACTGAAATGATCACAGCAAATAATGCAAAAAAGTGTTTGAGAAAATCTAAAATCCACTTTTCTAAAACTCTGAGGAAAGAATAGAATTCATTTTATTCTGTTAAAGCATATTTGGTATGATAAACCAACTAACATTATATTAATGACAATCTGAGCACCTTTCCTTAACCACAGAAATCAAGGAAAGTCTATCCCCTCTCACCATGCCTTTTGGATGTCATTCTTGAATTTATAGCTGCTGTAAGACAATGACATGTACACAGATTTTCAAAGCCAAAAAAAAAAACCTGCTGATTTAAAATTTTCATAATTTTTTGTTTAAAGTTCTGAATTATATAACAAATTCTCAACAAACTGAAATGTCAAAGTCAGATGTGTTGCCCTGGAAACTCCCTAAGAGATGCACATACAGTGTCTAAACATTACTGCATAGTGTAACCATAATACCTAGGGGCTGTTTGACAAGGAATACAATGGCAGACAGATCCAGGGACTCTCAAAATAGCACTGGCTATTGTCAAAGCTACTGGTTATCTCCCAGAACAAGTAAATAAGACCCTACTGCTGAAGAAAGGACATAATTCTGGTACAGGACTTGGAGCAATGAAGCAGGAACTGATCTGGAAAATTTCTACCTGAAGTTTAGCTCTCATAACACTAGATGATGATATTCAAACTGCTAAGGGAGAAAATCAATCAATGGTCCAAACTAGCCCGAAGCCTAATAACCATAATGACTGACACAACAAACTACCTCTATTAATGCAGTAGTGGCACTGTTATCTGGGGGGGGGGGGGAATCAATAGCTATCTAACCAGACTTAAAGCCCTCTCAATGGAAGTGAACTCATAGACGGCAGCGTAAACTCTACAAAATCCACATGGCTGGAAAGGACATATATCGTAGAGAAAACCCTATCTCTGTCACATCCCTAGGCAAATGAAATTTACCATATACTAAATATGGATCCTTATATTTACAGACAATCATATACACCACTCATCAGAGAAGCTTCTTTTTGGAAAAGATGGAGGCTATGTCAGAATTCCACAGCTAGTCACAGAGAATATATGTTTGAGATATGCTCAGTCCTAGGTGATACACCTACATTGAACTTCTACACCTCAGGCTAATGGAATATAGCAGAACAAGGCTTAGAGAAAAAACTAATGCATCCCTCAACTCTCACCAGTGAAACTTCCTTATACAAAAGAGTGGTATACACACAGATGTCACAAAGTTTTAAAAAATAAGAGATTGTAGAGTGTATATTTCTGGATAGTACTCTGATACTGAATCTCACCCATGCACGGCTCAGGGACCATTGCAGAAGAGGGGGTGGAAAGATTCTAAGAGCTTGTTCATGAACACAGGGAAGCAAAGTCTTTCAAGCCACTGAAAGCTTGTACATATGAATTTATGACAATGATGGCATTGAGCACAGGACCCATGCCATCTCAATTAAACAAGGCCCAGAGAAGAGGAGAAAAATGGTTGGTGGGCTGGTCCTAGACTGAGAACTATTGGAGACTGATTGCTAGTAGGAGAGGGAGAATATGCCTTACTTATGATCTCTAGATGGGCTGACAAGACTCTATTGGATGAATTTGCACTGAAGAACATCTAGTTAAATGCCAACTGGATAGGACTTAACATGTATGCTGGAATACATGAGGTCTGGTGGGAGGATGGAGAGACATGGATGGGGGAGGGGTGTAAATGTGATTAAGTACTATTGCATGGAATTACAAAAGCTCATTCTAGAAAAAAAGGGTTATTTAGAGAATTCAATGGCTATGGGATGTGATAACAAAAAATAGAATCTCTGTTTTTAATGTTAATGCTGTGTACACTAAAAAATATATGGATATTATATATCTAAAACTATACAAAGAAGATCCATATATGCCGACAACTATGAAAATTTGACTAAAGATTAAATAAATATGTGAACAGAAATGTTTGAAGTCAATGTGGTGGAAATGCTTATTGTCTTTATCTACAGGTTAAGTGCAATTTCAATCACAAGTCAAACAAAGTATTTTGATATTGCCAAAGTATATATAAACATTTTTAAAGATTCATTTTATATTTTATTCATATTCATATATTTTATTTTGTGTGTATTTAGTATTCACTTACTGTTTGTACATCTATATATATATAAATATATGTAAATGTCCCTCCCATGAAACATATATGTGAACTTTCTATGTGAAGCCTACAAACTACCTATATGAATGCAAAGTCCCTAAATTGGCCCGTACAACAATGAAAATGAATGAAGTTGGAGGACTCAACTTTTTTATTGGACTTCATATTTATGAAAGGCCTAAGTTCATAGAAAAATTTGAGAGACAGGGAGAGGCATAGCCTGTCCCTTCATAATCATCTTCCCAGAGAAGTATTTGTTACAACCAATGACCCTACACTGTAGGCTCACTTCAAAGTGTTGTCTTGGACATGCTGTATACTAGTCTAAAATATTTTCCATATGTTTTCTTCAGGAAGGCATCATGAGATTTTCTATAGTTAGTCAATATATGAGACAAGCAATGGATGGGAATACTCAAAATAATGACATAATGAAAACTGGGTATAACATGTAGAAAACTGAAACCAGATTCTGACCTTCATCCTGTAAAAACATCAACTTACGGTGGAACAAAGTCCTTTCAGTAATGCCTGAAGCTCTGAAAGTATAGAAGATTGCATGTAGAGATCATGTCAGCAAGGTGTAGACAGTGTATTGAATAGGAATCTAATACATTATGATAGAATATCAAAAATTGACAAGTAGTATTGCGTCAAATTAAAAACTTTGCACATTCAGAGGCTGGAGAGATCATCCAGTGGTTAAGAGCACTGACTGCTCTTGCAGAGGACCAGGGTTCAATTCCCAGCACCCATAAGGCAGCTAACAACTGTCCATAACTCCAGTCCCAGGAGATCTGACACCTTTGTCTGACGTCCACTGACTTCCATGGGCATGGCATGACATGGGTGCACTTACACACGTGCAGGCAGTACACTCATATACATAAAATAAAGATAATAAAAAACACTGAAAAGAAGTAAATAAAAAATTTGCACTGCCATAGAACAGAGTGAAGATACAAAATACTGAGTGGAAGATAGTATTTGCCATATATAGATCTAATATGGAATTGAAATCTAGAATACACAACTAATACACAGAAATTAAACAACAAAGAAGCAAATACCCCAATAGAAGTGAGCAAAATGGATTGAACTGACATTTTTTCAAATGAAGAAACATAGATTAACCATACTGTTCAACTCTGTTGGACATTTGGGGAATGATAAAAAACAAACACACAAAAAACGACAACAACAACAAAAAAAAAACAAAGAAACCAAAAAAAAACCTATAGATTGGAGAGATGGCTTAGCAGTTAAGAGCACTGAATGTTCTTGTAGAAGATCAAGGTTCAAATCCCAGGATCCACATGTCAACTAACAACTGTTTGTAACTCCCATTCCAGGAGATACAACACCTTCTGACCTTAATGGGCATTTCATGACATGGATGCACTTACACACATGCAGGCATAACACTCATACACATTAAATAAATAATAAAAAATTAAAAACTGCATTGAGATTCTTTCCTATATCAGCTATCTCTGTTTTTACCAAGAAAACAAAAACAGCCAGGCATTGGGGCACATGCCTTTAATCCCAAAACTCAGGTGGTAGAGGCAGGTGAATCGCTGTGAGATTGAGGCCAGTCTGGTTTACATTGTGAGTTAAATACAGGGCAGCTGGGGCTGCAGGGGGACCCTGCCACATGGAAAAAAATGAAAAAAAAAAAGATAAGTAAAACCAAATTGCCAAAGATGTAGGCATGAGAAAGAAAGCTTACTTACCTCTGGTGGAAATGTAAATAAGACTAACCATTATGGAAATTAGGAAGGAAATTCTTCAAAAATTAAAAATAGAATTTCCATACGATACAACTATACCATCTATGGCATATGCCTCTAAGAATCAAAGTCAGTTTAAAATAAAGATACATGTATATCTACCTTTATATAGACAGTATTCATAATATTCAAATATGGAATCAATGTGTGTCCATCAATGTGTAAGCAGATAAGAAAATTAAGACATATACATACAACAGACAATTATTCAATCAAAAATATAATTGCTATATTGTTTGCAGGGAATCATTATATTAAAAGAAATTAGTCAGATCCATAAAAAAGTATCAGATATTACATTTTCCATGAGGAACTGGGAATTAAAAAAATAATAATGTATAATAGACAATTTTAGTGTGTGAGTCGGAAAGAAGGAAGGAGAATGGGGAAGATTAACAAAAGGTCTAATTATGATCAAAGTGAGTTTGACATATGGGTATGATGTAACGAAACGCCTTACTTGGTATAGTTAGTACATACTCCTAGCAAAAGTAGATATAGTCAAATGCAGAAACATTAGAAGTGTTTCTAAAAGTACCATGCATTTCTCCATATATGACTTATTCATTTTGGTAAATGAAAGGAAGGCTAACTCTGTGGAAAACATGTCTAAATATGTTGACATGTTTTAATGTGTTTAAGTAGAAAATGCATTTCCTATGTTGTTTTAAGAAAAATGTAAATCAGGAATACGTTAACTTCATTTTGTGACTATTCTTAAATGAATGGTCAGCTACATACCTGATAAGTGAAAATAAAGATCATATTTTTTTCTATATTTATTTAAATTTAGATGCTTGGAAATTTTTTATTTAGTTATTTAACAGAACGATATGTACGAATCAAAAGTAGGAATAAAAACAAGCAAGAAAAGTTACTTGCGTCCCACTTCATTGTTTTTTATCTGATCTATCCAATTTATTAAACTTATTTCCTTTTCTGATAAAACACTGGCAACTTAGACAAGGGAGATGTATATTAAAACAGACTTACTTATAATCACTGTTAGAAACTCATTGAAGTAAGGACAAAATTTTAAAATAGTAATGTCTCCTTTATGCTTTGGATAAAAAGTTATTTGAGGTGTTATCCTGTCTGCCCTCCACAGTACTGTTGATTTGAACTTCAGCAGTGAATGGCATTCCAATCTTGTTGCCATAGATATACTAATGCTTCTGGCAGGTTACTGTTTTGTGACAAGCTGTGTCACTTGGTAAAATGCTCTTGTCTATGAAAAAAATATGACTGTCAGGAGCCAATGGGGGCCTACCATCATGGCAGTATTGTAAGAAAGTCAACATTTTTTCTGTAGTTCAAGGGGAGTTTAAAAGCAAAAATTAAAGTCATTCTAACAGAGTTATGCATGGGACAAAAAAAGCAACAAAAAAATGAAGGTTGGATTCAAGAAATTAGCTAACTGATTTTCCATTCCTTCCTGTATTAATTTGCCATGGTTACCAGAACAGGGTGGTTTAAGCAAAGAAAGCATATTATGTCAAGTTTCTGAAAATTAAGAGTTCAAAACCATATTGTGAGCAAAGAAGGCTAGCATTTTCTGAAAGGTGTGAGGGTGTAAATCTTTCTCCTTTGCTGACTGTTATCTCCCTGAATACCAAGATCACATCATTCATTTTTTGGTCCTTTCTCTAAATTCAAATTTAACCTTTTTGTATGGACACCAGTCAAATAGAATGAGACTGCTCCCTAGTGACCTAAATAATTTGATTATGTCTGTAAAACCCTTATCACCACATGAGGTCATATTCTGAGATACTGGGTATTAGGTTTACAACATACAAATTTTGAGAAAACACAATTCAACACATAGCACTAGGATCTGCCAAGTGACAGCTATTTTTTTCGGTAGTTTCCTCAAGAGAAGGCTCATTAGGTTGTCCCTTGAGTACATTTGTCATATTTGTATGGAATTTCATAATTAAATAAGAGAGCTAATTAATTTATAATATTTGTGAACCACATTCTGACAATTACCTTGTCTTGGACAGTGTCTTCCAATTTTAAACTTACAGGCAAATCTTGAGGTATTTTTTATTTTATTTCTTGACCTAAATTTTAATTTAGGCCTTTTTTTTCTGATTTTTAGAGTGGATTGAGCTAAAGATAAAATACAGATGTGTAGCTTGCTTGAAAACAATTGTGAAAGTAAAGAAAAATGACTTCAATTGGCCTTTGTGAATTTCCAAATCAAATCATTTTATTAAATATTGTTGAAACATATTCCATTTCTGAGCAGGAGATGATGTTAGAATGGCAAGCTTTTCTTACTTTCTTTGGCTAACTAAAACTTCTATATCTGTAAAGAATACTGATTTCATGGAATTGAAGCAATATAAGATTTCTTTCCCTTGAGAAGCAAGGGAAAGAAATTTAAAAATTAACATCACGCATCATTAGGAAAATGCAAATCAATACCACAGTTACATACTACTTAACACCCCAGGATTGCTTTAATCAAGAAGACAGACACATGTTGGCAAAGATATAGAAAATCAGATCCCTCATCACTGCTGGCAGGAGTGAAAAAGACATAGCCACTTTGAAAAGGAGGTACAAATTTATTCAAAATGTTTTGAGGGCTAGCATATGACCAAGCAGTCCTATCCCTTTGCATATATTTAAAGATGAGCACATGGCCACAAACACACTTTTTTATAAGTGTTATTCGTAAAACCCCAAACTGGAAGACACAAATACATTTTAATGGTGGAATTATCAAATCATAGAATGAATCGTGGTGAAAAATTTTTGTCAATGAAAGAGAACATGTTATTTACATATACTACACTGTGGGTGGGTTTTGAAAATATTATGGGGAATGAAAAATGCTGGTCACAAAATATCAAACATTATATCAATGTATTTACATATCTGTTACAGTAATCTCTAAAGAGTCAGGAATTAAAAAAGCAGTTTCCTAAGGTCAAGAATATTTGAGTCATAAGAGTTCTATATTATATATGAGGTAAAAATTTAGAATGACAGAATATCTTAAAATTAAACATGTTGATGATAATTTGCATTTTGTAGAAAAAATACTTTGTATTTTAAATGTTTGAATTTATGGTCTTAAAACTATGATCAAATCTATTATAAAATTAAAATACCAAATTTGACATTTAGAAATTGTAGAATTGATGTAAAAATTGTTATTAAAGCTATGCTTTTCAAGAATAAAAATAATATGCTAAAAGAGTCATCACAAGTACAAAGAGCAAAATTAAAGTCTATGAAAGAAAATATGATATCTAATGCAAATATGACCTGATAAAAACTAATAAAAATTAAATATATGGAAACTATTCAAAATAGGCCATGCATGGTGGTGCGTGGCCTTTTATCCCATCAGAGGAGAAGCAGAGGCGGACAAAACTCTGTGATTCTAGATTTCAATCGATCTACTTACTAAGTTCCAGTCCAGTCAGTGTTACATAAGCTGTAAAGCAATAACGCACCTCTTAACTCTCATCAAAGGAGTTTTTCTTGCAGTAGATGGTGATTAACACAGAGACCCACAACTGGACAACATATGGAGAATTGGGACACTTATATTATTCCCTCTGCTCCCAAGGCTCATGAATCATTGTGGAAGAGGGAGCAGGATATAGGTAAAGACAGAGGTGGAGGTTGAATACAAGGAAACCCTGTTGAGCATATGAACCCATAATGCATGTACAGCATGCACAACACCTGTGCAACTTCAAGCCAGACAAAAGCAAAGCATGGATGAAGAGGGGGGCCAATAACCCCCAACACTATCTGAGGGTCTATTGGCAAATGATAGTTCCTGGGAGAGAAAAACTCGGTTTTCTTTATCTGTGTGACTCTGGATATTTTGGCCAGACTCCATGAGATCAAGCCACACCCAAGAGTATTTGAATAACACAAATTAGACTTGGTAGACCTTCAAAGGCATACAATAATAACAGAGAACATGAAGTTGGGGGTTGTAAGGTAGGGATGGAGATAGAGAAAATGATTTGAACATGTTCAACCTACATTGTATGAAATTATCATCAAAGAATCAACAAAAATATTAAAAGAAAAAAAATAAAAGGAAGAAACTGTAAAAATTAAAATTCTTGAGAAAAAGAGCAAACTTCTAGGACACAACAGGTCTGCAAATACATGTATATTTTCTGATTGGATAAAAGAAAATCATTTAGATGGAAATTGTAAAAACTTCCCAATTTTTTAAAATTCATGTACACTTGTCTATGCTTATGCATGCTTACATAGACATGTATTTTTTATGCACGCACATAAATCTGATAAATGTAGCAATCTGAGCCACATAAAACATAGAGTACCTCATGCCACTTCAGAAATTACATCAATGTAGTTGGTAAAGAAAATATTAAAATCAGCTATGCAAAACTAAGCATTTCATATAATGCTATTGTTATGCTATTCTGTCACATATTTTATGCCTGTTCATTATAAAACTCATAATTTCTTGTTGGTTTCATTTGAACTCTGAATAGCAGTCTCAGGATCTAGGTCAGTGCTACATATGTGCTTAGTAGGCATTGGACCATAGGTTTAGACTTCAGAGTGAGAATACCAGAGAGTGATGGGGAAAGAAAGTCAGGAGAGATGAACAGAGGGAAAGATGGAGAAAGAAAGAGGAAGAGATGGCCAGATTAACAGAGAGGAGTAGAGGGGAGAGACAGAAAGAAACAGAGATAAAGACAGAGACAAAGACAGAATTTTATTTTTAGAGATATTTAAATCAGGAAGAGGAACTTTATAATTATCCATGTAGTGAACACTTCCTGAGCTCTTCTTTGCTGTGTATACATCCACATTCCAATTTCCATTCAATATGATCCTCCTGCTTCTCTGGCCTCAGCCAATATTCTTAATTTGTTTGTGTCCTGGTTAGTGATGCATGTGTCTCCAAAATACTTTATTTTGCCTCTATTTTTAAATTAAAATTTTATTAAAGAGTTCTATGTGGTGATTTTTTTCAGTATTAGTATTTTATCTGAAATATAGATGGCAGTAGATATGGAGGAAAGCTTTTTGATTTGCTTGTATATTTGAAATATTTCATACTCACAGCTTATCACAGGCACACTTCTGAACCACAGTTGAGCTGTGTTTAGAGGGTGCAGTTGCTATGACCATGTTGCTGTACCACAGCCTTCAAATTCTACAAAGAAAAGTTGAAACATGAGTCTTGCATTGATATACCAATATTTTGTTTGTTGAATTCTCTTTTGAGACTGTTACAAAATAATTATGAGGTGTAAGAAAGATAAGGAAAAAATTTGAAAACACAAAGCAATATCTGAACTAGACATGGAAATGAGGCAAATGTTTAAACAGTCAAGCATGTTGGCCCCACTGGTGCTACAGAACATTTTAATTTACAAAACAAACAATGCTGTGAGACCTTGAAGATATGTTCTACATCATTTATCCTCAGGTATATGAGTAATAAATCCATTGAAACAATACAAACACACACACACACACAGACACACAGACACACACACAGACACACAGACACACACACAGACACACACACACACACTCCTGAACAAGGATAGATCAAAAGATCGTGAGAATGTAAGTAATTACTGCTTGTAACTATATAATAACTTTTGAAAATAATTTTGGCCCTGTATTCAGTAACTATCAGACCCACTTATGACATTCTACTAAATTTTATTGCTCAATACTCAGATTCCAAAATAGAATTATGTTCACAAAACACATACTCATGTTCCCAGGCAGCTTGATTAACTGTAACTAAAATCTCAAAGCAATTGTTATAGGAGACTGCATTAACAATTCTGTGAATTGCATCACAATGCAAGACTATTTGTATTTCAAGTTTTGGACTAAAGTAAAATTTTGGTATAGAACAGGGCATCTAAAACTCTTTTTACTTGAGATTCCTTTTCACATGAGAAATGTTTAAGTGTACCAGTGGTGATGGTTAATCTTATCAACTTGATGAAAAACAGTATGGAATTACACCTATGGATATGACTATGATGAGTTTAATTAAGGAACAAAGCCCAAACCTGAATGTAAGGGGCACCATCCCATGAGCTGGTCTTCTGGATTTAATAAAAAGCCAGGGGCCACCAGAATTTACTTCCCTCTACTTTCTGACTCCTCATGCAATATGACCAGCTACCTCACATTCCTGCCAGGATGCCTTCCCTGTCATCATGGATTTAACCCTCAAACTATGAACTTAAGTAACCCCTACGATTTAAGTTTTTCTTTTCATGTATTTTTTCACAGTAATGATGAAGGTAACTAAAATATTTGGATGTGCAGGCATACAGATCAAACATTTAATACAATGAAATCAGCATATTCTTAAAATATATTATATATCTATATTGATGTATAATCCAGAATGCTGAGAACACCATTAATGATCAATGTAGTACAAAAAGGCAGAAGTAATTTTAGGGTCATTTCAGAAATTGCTGGAAATTTTATAATAATGCCAAGCAATAGTGACAGCATGTACAAGACCCATGAAAACGCAATCAGACAAAAACCTGGCATAGAACTGGGGAAATGGGCAGGAGGTCCCAATCTTAGATAAAGAACAATTGGGCAGATGATTACCGCTGGGTGAGCAAGAGCTGATCTTGTTTAAGGAAATGACTCTAGATGGGCTGACTAAACCCCAGTGGATGAACTTCCACTGAGGGACATCTGGGAACCCAACAAGTTTTAAACTCCATTTGTACAATAAAACATTTCAATTCATAGTCCCCATTTTCCCCTTGGTAACATTTCCTTCCTACTATCCCCCTCTCATGGGCTGTTTCTTTCATTTTACACTGTGGTTCCTTTCCATTTTTCTGGCTCCTGTGCTTATATTATGATGTACTCACATACAAAGATTTAGAGCTAAGATCCACAAATGAGAGAGAACATACATCCCTTGTTTTTCTGAGTCTGTGTTAACTTCACTTAGTATAACAGTTCCTACTTTCATTCATTTACCTGCAAATTTAATGATTTCAACTTTCTTTACTGCCGAGTAAAGCTTCACTGTGTAAATGTACCATGTTTTGATTATTAATTCATCAGTTGAGGAACATTTACGTTGTTTCCATTTCTTAGCTATAGTGAAAAGAGCAGCAGCAAAAACGGATGGAATAAGTATCTCTATATTATGATGAGTCTTTCGGGTTTTTGCCAAGGAGTGGTATAATTGAGTCACATGGTAGATTCATTTTCAGTTTTCAAAATATTTTTATTTTTAAATTATTTTTTATATGGATGTATTGCCAGCATGTACATAAGTGCACTTGTGTTGTGCAATGCCTACAGATGTCAGAAGAGGGTGTCAGATCCCCTGGAACTGGAGTTACGTGTGGTTGTTTGCCATCATGGATGTGCCTGGAATTGAACCTGTATCTTCTGCGAGAGCAACCAGTTCTTAACCACTGCATCTCTCCAGCCCCAAATTTTGAGTCTACCACATTGATTTCCATAGCGGTTGCATGAATTTACCATCCCACCAGCAGTAAATGAGCGTTTCCCTTTCTTCACATCTTTGCTGGCATTTGGTCTAATTCATCCTCTTAATCTTAGCCAGTCTGACTGGGATAAGATGAGATCTTAAAATGGTTTTGATTTGCATTTCCCTAATTAGTAAGTATGTTGAGCACTTTTATAGGTATTTCTTAGCTATGTTATTTCTTCGTTTGTGAACTCTCTATTCAGGTCTTTAGCCTGTTGCTTTTATTGGGTCATTTTCCTTTTGCTTTTTTCTTTGTTTTTTCTTTTTTGGTTTTGTTTTGTTTTGTATATTCTGGATATTAATCCTCTGTCAGATACGTAGCTGGTGAAGATGTTCTCCCGGTCAGTGGGCTTCCTTTTCACTTCCTTGTTGTTTCTTCTGCTTTACAGAACTTTTCAGTTTAATGAAGTTCCATTTGTCAGTTGTTGACGTTAATGCCTTAGCAACTGACCACTGATTTAGAAAGTCCTTTCCTACAACAATATCTTTTTGGGTGCTGCTTATATTTCATTCTAACAGTTTTGGAGTTTCAGGTTTCATAATGGGGGTCTTTGATTCACTTGGAGCTGATTTTTGTGTAGGGTGAAAAATAAGGGTCTAAATTCATTTTTCTGCAGGTGGAGATACAGTTTGTCAACACCATTTGTTGAAGATCCTGTCTTTCTTCCAGTGTGTATTCTTGGCAACTTTGCTAAATATCATACTACTGAAATTTTATGCACTCCTGTTTGGTCTTTCATTTTGTTCCATTGATTAATGTGTCTGTTTTTGTGCCAGTACTATGCTGTTTTTCATAATATAGGGTCATCGCTGATCAGACCTGAGATTTTTCAAGCATGGTATCATGTGGTTTGTTTGGTAACCAGGCCGTAGTGAACTCTCAAAATGTAACATGACCATATAGTGCCCCAAACAACTTTGATTTATTATGTTTCATTTTCAATTAATTTTTATCAGTGTGCATTTAGAGAACATTCCTGTAGGCCATATATATGTGTGTGTGTGTGTGTGTGTGTGTGTGTGTATGTGTGTGTATGTATATGTATATATAGAATTCTTTTCGCATTGCATTTCAGAATGTTTTCAATGAACATATATCATTCTTGTACAAAAAATACTGATTTTCATTTTTTAAAAAATTTTATTATTTTTATTTTAGATGTATGAGTGTGTTGCCTGCATGTATGTGAGTACACCGGTGTCATGCAATGCTGCGGACGTCAGAAGAGGGCTTCAGAGTCCCCTGGAATTGGAGTTAAGGATGGTTCATAGCTGCCATGTGGATGCTGGGAATTGAACCCAGGTCCTCTGCAAGAGCAGTCAGTGCTTTTAACTGCTGAGCCATCTCTCCAGCCCCTGATTTTCATTTAAAAAAAAATTATTTCACACACAAAATACATTTCTTTAGGTTTTTAAAAAATGTTTTATTGAGCTTTTGCAATTTCATGCAGCAGTTCTTAAACATATTTAGACCCCCTCTCACCCATATCCCCCAACCCCCATCAGACCGCATGTATTCCACCATATATGTTAAGTCCTATCCAGTCAAGCATATGTACCTATGTGTCCTTCAGCGCAAATTCATCCACTGGACATTTAGCTGTATTTAAGAAGATAAGGTGTATAACAAGCACATTGAGTTGCCTGTTGCAAAAGGCAAGAAAATTGAGGAAGCGTGACATGACAAGTCTTTTGGGGATGATTAATATTCAATATACTGTTTAGAGTTGGATTTAAAATGGTGTGTATGATTTTCAATAAGCCCCAAAGTACATACTAAAATTTTCATGATGTGTTGCATAAATTTTATACAGGAATTGAAGAAGTATGCATAAATATTAAATTCTACTTCATTATCTGCTTAGAAAATTGTCTAAAATTATTCTGATATCTTGATTTATACTGTTTCATCAATAATAAAACAGATAGAGGCTGGAGAGATAGTTCTGCCACTAAAGGTGCTTGCTGCTCTTCTAGAGAAACAGAGTTCTACTCCCAATCCACCTCAGGTGGTGCACAACTTTCTGTAACTCAAGTACTGGGAGTCTGATGCACTTTTCTGGACTATACAGGCACCTGCATCCCCATAGCATGCACACACAGATATACGCATATGCACATAATTAAGTATAAGTGTAAATATTAAAAAATAAGACATACTGATGGATAAAGATATGGACATCTGAGAAAAAGAACAGTAAAAGAAACAGTTCATATATTTTTTGAGTTTTTTATGCTTAACATTTCCTTAATACATTAAGGGGTGTGTAAAAAGATGCTGAACATCATCTCCAGCAGTTTCCTATCTTTCAATGAATCATAGTATTTGGGTGAATGTTTTTAAAAAATGGGGGGATGTCTCTTTGAGATAAGTTCTCACTTTATTCTCACTGTAGCTCAACTGTCTTGGAACTCCTACGTAGACCAGGCTAACCTCAATCTTACAGAGATCCATGCACATCTGTTTCCCAGGTGCTGGGATTAAAGGCATGGAACACCACACCAGGCTAAATTTTTAAGTTTTTAGTTTAGAGGATAATGAGAATAGATATTTATTACAAAAATAAATAAGGTATAATCTTACCCAAATTTCATTATCCGAGAGAGTAGGCATAAAAAGTCAAATATCCTGCCTAAGTTATGAATATGGGACAGAAAGGAACTATTTAAGCATAGTAGATGTAATGGTACAGTTTGTGAAGAATAAAGACTAGTCTATCAGTACTGCAATTCCCTTTCACCTTAAGAGTACTACCAAGATTTCCTTGGTAAGATTAACTGCCATATTTAGATTTAATATTATTTAGCTGCACTGTCTCCTAAAGCAGGATTTACTTTATTTAGCAGTTGTATGAATTGTTTACCATGTTTAAAGGACAGAAATAAAAAACCCAAGTGCCTAGAATTTCATGCTGGCTCTATATTTATTAGCTGTAGAGCAAAATTACTTAACCTCACACACCAAGTTTTCCCATCTGAGAAGAGGAGATAGTGGCAGTACACATCACATATAGTTACAGTGAAATCAGTTAAGTTCATGGCTAAGGCAACAAAGAAAGGGCATCATAAGTGATAGAAAGTGTTACAAGTATTACAAATTCTAACACAGATTGAGTTTTTGGTCTTTTGTTGGGACAGAGTCTTACTATGTAGCCCCAGCTGACCTGGAAATGCTATGTAAACCAGGCTGGCCTTGAACTCACAGAGATCCACTAGCCTCTGCCTCGGAGTGCTGGGATTTAAAGGCATGTACCATCATCACACATAGCTAGATTGAATTTTAATAAATACCTTTTATATATAGCTAAATTGTTCTAAGTTTACAGTACATATTGAACTTGGTACTCATACCAAGGTATAATCTAATCAGCCCTAGCTATTTAGTTAATTTTTAAAAGGGTAAATTTAACAAAAAGATAAATTTTATGTTAGAAAATTACTTTCAGACAATTACAAAAATCATATTTTTTCCAAAATTATTCACAATCTGGCATTCATAGTTTTTCATAAGGGTTAGCTGTCTTTTTCACTGAGTGTTTATCCTATGTGCATATTGTTAAACACACATATACATATATATATATATATGGATACACAAACACACATATTTGAGAACTGGCATGTATTTTCAAGTATTTAAAATGTTCTTAGCAGGTTTTTGCACTATATTCATGTAATTTTGATACAAACTCTATGATGTATGAAGGATACACTTATTTTTTTGTACAAAATTGTTGTGTGTACTCCTATCACAAACTATCTTTACAGTCTCACAGAGCATCATGTGCATCATCAAATACATTACATGCCATTACCATATCCTCAAACCCAACACTCTGGACTTGGCTAAATTATAAAGCTTAAATTTTTCATACACAGCTTCCTACCCTTGCCCTCATACTTTAGAATACTCTTCCAGCCATTACATAGGTAATTTCTCCTACTTGTTCTGTTTAGTAGAATATTTTAAAAAATTAGTCTCAATGGACTGAATCTAACTAAAAGCTTATATTTCTGCTGTTTGGGGAATGATGTCATGCGAAAGACCTCAACTGGTTATAGACCCAATTCTGATATCCTTGAAGAGTCCGTTCTATGCAACTCTCTAGTGTTGCTAGTAAAAGAGGGTTAAATTGGAATAGACATTACTTCAAAGACTCAGAGTCTTTTTCATTTTCTTTAGCAATGGCTGCAGTCCTCTTTGGCTCCTCTCTGGAGCCTGTTCATCTCCTTAACCATGTGAAGCAGAGAAGAACATCGCAATACGCTTCGATCCCTATGTCAGCTCACAGATTACATTTCATGCATCTCTTTTAAGACCACAGTTTCATATGTATTTTTGGTATTGCTATTGGTTTCATTGCCAAGAAACCAATCAACTTTTTCACCTGCAAAAACAATGCTATGTATACATGTATATCACTTGGAGTCTGTTAGATGATTGTGTGTTTCTGTACATGAGCATGACAAGGGGAAATAAATAGAAGTCCATTATTTAAAAAAACTTGAAAAATTTAAAACATAAGCCAGCTCAATTAAAAGACTAGGTTAATTATAGTTCTAAATCTTAGAAAAATTAATTTAACATTAAGAAAATAATTTTATAATCATGACTTATTTATAACTTTAATCACTAAGATTTAACTTGTTAGAAAAAACATCTTGTTTTTTAAAAAGTTTATAGTATATATAAATGTCTTAAAAAACATTTCAGTAACATAGACATTACTATGTCTCTCCTATATTCAAAGTTCATATATCAATGTAATTCTTATCATAATAACAAAATTGTAATGATATGCTCTAGATAGATGAACAGGTCGAATTTTATAAAACCTTATAGTCACTAAGTATGATACAATTAAAGTGAAAATACTCCTTGTATTTAGAAGGTAGATATGACTGATATTTAATTAAAGCAAAAACAAAATTTCAGTAATTGAATCACCTTAAAGCTTTCCACAAAGGACAAGATAGCATTGTGAGATCCTACATTATTGGCATAACATGAGGCATTTCTGTGACACGGCATTCAGAAAAGAATCACTTGGTATTTGGAACTACATCAGTCACAAACAGAAACGTAAATGGCAAGGCTGCATTACATATTTTCCTGTATTCAAATAATAGCCGTGAACACAAGGATGATGCATTCATAGCATTCAATCCATTTCAATTATAAGCTATAAACAGCAATTTATCTAACCCCTGTTCAGCTATTAGAAAGGTCATTCATATGAGATGACATAGAAACATGAAAGTTGGGTTCCAAATAGGAACACAGATATTCATTTCTTAAAGATAAAAATAAAAGATCTAACTTCTTGGGATTACTTTCTTTCAGGTCCAGGATTAAAGCCAGGAGATGAATGAAATAGGCATTAAAGTTTCATTCCAAGACTGTAACTCAATGAAATTCTTGAATTCACCATTTTCACCTTGTAACAAATTCAGCAATGCTGCAAAATTACCAGGCAACCCAATTTCTTAGGGTTATAGCAATGTCACAGATAATTAAATAGAAACTGGGGTTGCGTCCTGGTTTCAATAAATTGGCCAGCTGGACCACCAGCAACATCCCTCTGTGCAGTCACAGAGATCTACCAGCATGTTAATAAAAGCCTCAGGGAGACTTTGCCAACTATTGGACATTTTCTACTGGAGCCATACCTCTGGGCAAATTCAAAATATGTGTTTAGTATTCTTGCTCAAGAATAGAGCACAAGAAGACATGGTGTGCTGTATGCAGTTGTGTGTTAAGGAATTCTGAAAGTATTGAAAAACTAATGAGACAATCAGAGAAATTGCTTTTTCCAACTCCTGTTCACAGTGCAACTAATCCAAACACTTACATCAGCTATATTTAACAGTCAAAGGAAAACTACATTTCCAGGTTAATTAAAGCACATGCTTGAATATATTATTTAGAAATTTCATGGTAAAGGAAAAATTCTGTCCCAACACATTTTTAAAAGTAAATATTTTAATAACTGAAATTGTTTTCTTTTGGACTTCCACTGCTTAGAAGAATAAAAATTATGAAGATGAAGTAATTCAATTTATGTATAAGTAAATTCCATTCTGGTGTAGATAATACCCTCTAACACTTTTCTAAGAAACCAATTAATTATAATAGACAAATACAAACAAGTGGGGAGAAAGCATGTGCATTCTCCTCTTGTCCTGATGACTTAAACAAGAACAGATCATGTTCTTGGTCATTTATGTAGCAATTAAAATCAACAATATAATGATTTTAATACATTTGCTACAGAAAATTACGTATTTTCTAATGTATGTAAGCAATAATGAAAACTGAAAGTTTTATTACTCCAATTTCTTCCTCAGTCTATTAAAGTAACAAGAATGTTAAAAATAAAATCTACTCCCCAAGGAACCAACCCTTGATTGCAGATTTCAATGGCAATATTCCCACTTAACAGATTAGTCTGGAACTTGCACATATTTATTTTTAGTTCTATCTCTTTCAAATTTAAAATACAAAATGCTTATTTTTTTGAGGAAAATTAAATTTTAAACCCACTATTTTTTCACTGTTAGAATATTTCCTTTATTTAAATAATCATTAATATGAGTTGCTATTTTAATCTGTATGTTGTAAACATTTCCCAGACAAGTAAACATACAGAACCTAACAAGGATCCTCAGTATTAAGCTTGAAATTTTTTCTTATACCTACAGCACTGCTTATGAAAATAAAATTCCACTTTCAATAACTTTAATTTGTTCATTGTCAATATCATAGATGAACATAATGCACTGTGTGTACTCAGTGTCCACTCTGTCTTATCTCAATCCTGTCACTGTCATCTCTACCTACTCCCTATATCTCGGTCTCCCACTTTCATGCTTTTTTGTTTTATTTTCTGAGGTGCTATTTTAGCAAACACCACCATCTGTGTGGCAACGTTTGAAGCTACCAATTAGAACCTGGTACCTTGACTGTTACACAACTGAAAACAATGAGTGCCCTTCTTCACAGACAGAGCAGTTGATAATAGATCAGCAAGGGCTGTAGGGATACCTTTACCTCTCCACAGTCCATCATGATTGACTGTCATTAGATTAGGTCTTGTGCAGACCCAGTGCAAGCATCCACAACTGCTGTGAAATCGTGTTTGGAATGATTGTGTTATTCCCTGAAGGTACTGTTTCACAGCCTTTTGCCCAGTTTTCTGGCTCTTACGATCTTTCCATTCTTTCTTCCACAATATTCTATGAGCCTTAGAGGGGTGGTATAAATGTGCTATTTAGAACTTAGTATTTAACTGTCATTATTCTAAGCATATAGTGCAGCAATATGTCTGAATTTTTGCCATTGCTTATAAAGTGAAAGTTAACTAAGAAGGAGAATAAAATGTGTTTATCAGCATAAACATGAATATTTAGATTGCAGTTTGTGCAATATTAGTTTAGCTAAAGAACAGTAGTAAGCCCTCCCACCCCCAACCCCCAGAACTTTGAATTCCCCAGTCAGGGGATTTTTATTAGGTTTACAGTACCACACATGCATTCCTTCCTGTGGTGTGAACCACAAATCCAATGCAATAGCCTTTGTTTACCCCCATAGTCATCGTACCACTAAAGTACCAGTGGACACATCTTGCCTGGTAGATTAGATGTAAGTTTACAAGGTTCACAACTGGGAAAGACAACTGATGCCTTATGTTCCCCTAGCAACCTCCTTCTCACCTTCAGGTACTATGAAATTTAGTGATCAGGGAGGCTGCTTCCAGATGAGTTCCATTTTTCATATCTTGCAACCAAGGTATGTGGTATCCTTAGCATTTGGGTCTTATCATCTAGTTCTGGTAGTCAAGTAAGAAGAATGTCATTACCTTACATTGTTCTGTGGGTGTCTTCACCCCCATACTAAAAACTAACTCATAAGTATATATTGTACATCTGGCACAGAGATTTTTGTTTGATAAAAAAATGACTTGTAGGAAAGCATTAACTTATCAGTATATCTTTGTAGTCATTTATCTCTTTAGGTTCAGAAACTGAATGTCACATAAATATAGATTTTTGTTAAATTTCAGATTAATATATTTGGCAGTCATTTATAATTGACATGATTTTTGAATAACTTGATTCATTCAGTAATTTGCTCTTCTCCTGTTATCCATGCCTGCACTCTTCCTGATAGACAACTAAACTATTAAAATATTATGTGCTTGGGCGTGGTGGTGCACACCTTTAACCCAGCACTTGGGAGGTAGAGGCAGGTGGATCACTGTGAGTTCGAGGCCAGCCTGGTCTACATAGTGAGTTCCAGGACAGCTGGGGCTACAGGGAGACCCTGTCTCAAAAGGACCAAAAAATATTAATGATCATGACAAGAGACAATTCATTGGACTGAAGAATTATGTTTGTGTAAAACATGAATACAGAAATAAAAATTCATGCAAATTATGAATTATTTCTTCACAGGAGACAGTAGCTGTGATTTTTAAAGTACATACACCCCAACGACCATATATCATGCTCTTTGCTTCCACTCTCAGAAGATTCCTTGTTAAATACATTGTTAGGTTTCTTTATTCTTATTTGTAATCATGTTCTTTATGAGTCTTTTCCTTCTTTTTGTTTTTTCATTTGTTGTTGTTGTTTTTGTCTGCCATTAATGATCATGTCTCTTTCCCTCTCCTCTCACTGGACTTAACATTAGTGAGTGACTCTCACTTCTTAGTTATATTTCATTATATTTATTTATTATTCGTGTGTGTGTGTATGTGTGTGTGTTGTGTGTGTGTGCCAGTGGACGTCAGAGGACAACTAGTGGGAATTGGTACTCTCCTTCCACTATGTGCATCCTAGGGACCAAATCTAAGTCATTAGGATGGACTGCCAGCGCCTTTACACACTGAACCACCTTACCATCCCCAATCACTCACTCTGACAGCCATTACTGCTAAGAGCCCCTTTGTCAGGCATCTCATTTTAACAACTATACAAGAGATGATTTATAAAGTCAGTGCTTCATTGTTACACTTTTACACAGGTAACAGAGTACTGTACTTTTTATTAAATAAGTTTCATCATTATATATACAATCTGAAAAGCCATTTAAAGCATAATAGCAAATATATGCTCAATTTCTGGCTAGGAACAAAATTAGTCTCTACTACATACTTCCACCCAGAGAAAACTCGAAATCCCCCTGCCTCTCCCTGGAGTCATGCATAACCTCTGTCAAGATAGCATCCATTCTGCCTGTGTTTCTTAAAATTTTACCTGAAATTCCATCTTACCTGAAAGATCGTCATCTATATCATCACTACTTTTCCATCCCAAAGACATGTCACCTTTGCAATCTGCATTCAGTACTATTTTCTAAAAAAATGTTTTACAATATTAGCTGAATCCTTGTCTCGGTTTCTAAAAATAGATATCACTGGCACTCTCATGGAAACTTTACATGGTATAGAACACATCATGAAATAATATTCTAAAATCCAGTTCTCAGATAGCTTCATTATAATGCATTATATATGACAATCGACCCTATCATACCTAGTCATCTGCTAACAATTTTCTGATCAGGCACTTTTCTTGTAATTCTACATAGCAGGTTCATGTAAATTAACAACAGCAACAACACCAAAACAATATAAATAACAAAACCAAAGCCACTTCTTTTCCAGTTTACCATGTGCTATCTCTTATTCAATACAAACTAACTTTCTATTACATAGGTAATTTCTGAAGAGCCTGAAATAAACTTCCTTTTAAAAATGAAAATCACAGGCTATCCCCACCCCAACTTGCCTTTGCAATACATTTGTTCTCTTAATTAGCAATTTTAAGGGAGCCAATGATCCAACATTAATGTTTCTGCTGCATATAATATGTCTAATATTCATTTTTACTCAAACATAATATTTCAATCCTTATCTATTAGGCAATGAAACAAAGGAAAAACACAAAGCTCTTCAGTTTTCTAATTGAGAACTAGTTCTTCTGTGAATATGGGGAGTGATTTCTTGGGGGTAAAAGTCTTAATGACAGCCATACAGCAGGCCCAAGGCAAGGGGCCTGAGACTGATGCCTAGAGCTTGCCACTCCCTAATCACCACCCTTGAGATTCTAAATTGCAACACTTAGATATTGCAACAGCCTGGGTCACGTGGTTCCCAGAAATCCAGACCCCATACAGGAAACTGGAATCTAAGTAACCTGAAACCTATTATGCTAATAAGGTGTCTGACTCATGATGTCATGATAGGGCATAGCCCTGCCAAAGATCAGAGTTGTAACTTCTTGACTAGATCCCCACCGCTATATAAGCTTGTGCCCTTCTACAATAAACTAGATATGCATCACTGAACCTGGTCTCCTGTGTCTGAATGTGGCTCTGCTGACACAGTCTCCTCACCAGCCCTGGGGTCCAGGACTGGGAAGAAGCAGCGACAATCAGAGGCAGCACCCGGTGAGCAGAAGAGCAGCCTCAGCTCTGAGTGAACAGAAGAGCGGCCACACCTTGTGGCAGCAGCAAGGAGTGAAGGGCGGCACCAGGGTAATGGGAGGCGGTGCCCAGCCAATCGGTGTCAACACCGTGAGAATGGAGAACAACCATGGGCGGCACCCGTGCAAGCAGAGGAGCGGGCCGGAGTCAGCACCTGGAGAGTGGTGGGGCGGCTGCTGTTGGCAGTGGCTGTGATTTCTAACTGACCATTTTTACCTGGGGAATAATTTCAAAAGATAGAAGAGTTAAGAATGTTCATTTAGAAATTCTTGGGTTCAATGCTTAGAAAAATTGGATTTACAGATATTCTGAAAATGACATTTAAATCAAACGAACTTACATTATTTTTCAATATGGTAAGAAGATAACTCTTTTTCCTCCCCTGTATAAAATACATTTTACTGTGAAAAACTGAAAATAATATAAAATAATAGATGTTAAACTTCCCATTTATAAGGAACATTTTTTTCTAAATTTTCCATTTTGAGAAAAGGAAACATCGATGTTAAAAAAATGTCATGGACAGGTCTGCTTCTGCTCTTAGCACCCCAGATCTCTGCCTTATGCGCCTAGCCCAGACATGCCCACTGTGCCTGATCCCCTGCATCAAACCAGTTCAATTCCTAAGTCTAGTTTCTTAGAGCCTTCACAGGCTGTCCCCACCCCAACTTGCCTTTGCACACCTGAGACACACCTTCTATCCTGGCTGTCCCCACTCTCTACTTGCCCAGGATTCCTGAGGCCTGTCTTCCTCCCTGGTAAGTCTGATCCCATGCACTGTGCCTTAATCCCCCACATAACCTGAACAAATCCCATCTCTCCACCCTACACTCTGTTCTCCATCTATCCTTGGCAAAGGCCCTCTTTAGCTCTTAGCACCCCAGATCCCTGGAAAATCCTCTTAGTCCAGACCAGCCCATTGTATCCTGATCCCCTGCACCCAGACCAGCCCAATACTTCAGTGTAGTTCCATAGAGCCTTCACAGGCTGTCCCCACCCACAACTTGCCTTTGTACACCTGAAACCCATCTTCTATCCTGGCTGTTCTACCTCCAACTTTTCTGGGATTCCTGAGACCATCCTTCTTCTCTTGTAAGCCTGATCCCACTCACTGTTCCTTGACACACTCACAGCCTGAGAAAATCCAGTCACCCCACCCCACATCCTGTTTTCCTTGTAGCCTTGGCCGTTAGCTTATTTTTGCTATTAACACCCCAGATAGCTGGACTAACTTCTCAGTCAAGATACACCCACTATGTTCTGATCCCATGCACAAAGAACTGCTCAATTTTTCAGTCTAGTTTCTTAGAAAGCTCACAAGCTGTACCCACCCCCAACTAGCCTTTGTGCTCATAAGTCTTCTGCCATGGCTGTCTGCAACCCCAACTTGCCTTGAATTGCTTAGACCAGCCTTCTTCCCTGGTAAGTCTCATCCTGCCCCTGGCAACTTGACCCCCTACAATCTGAGCAACTCCAATTCCCTGGACCCCACATCCTGTTCTCTTTCTAGCCTTGGGCATAGGCCCTCTTTGCTCTTAGCTCCCTAGATCTCTAGAATATATTTTAAATTCTGTGAGGTGGTGCTCTTTCCAAATCATCCCCATACATTGGGACCACCTAGAGCCACTCCCACTTATGCAGGACAGTGCTTTCCTGCCCTTTATTAAGGGCCTAGACTGTTCCAGAATGCCTGAGATCATCTGAATCCAGCCTCCACCTAACAATCTTTCAAAATTGTGCTGTGACTGCTGGCTACAGCAATCATTTCCTTAGAAGGAAAATGGAGAGCAACTGGGTCTCGCCTGACTTGGGCCTCTGCAGGAACTCCTGAATAGCTGGACTAGAGCCAACTGGTCCCACCAATATAAAATCAAAAGAGAGAACCTGAGGACTAGACCAACCAGCTTTTCATACTCAATACAAAAATAACAAAGGCACATCAAGTTTACAAACAGAAACCGACTTAAACTCAACAACAGAAGACTTGAGTCTCATACCAGAATCAGAAAAAGAAATCCACATGCCAAAATCACAATGAAAAAATAATAATTTGAAAAACTCGAAAAGTATGTCCCCACCAAATACCAGCAGTCCTACAGGGGAGTTCTAAAATGAGAAAAACCTAGAAATAACTCAGGACACAGAATTAGAAAGAAAAATTATAAACATGATCAAAGATTCAACAAATTTAGAGAACACACAAACAGTCAAGTCAAAGAACAAAAGAAGACAGGAACAAACAATTCACTGGATTCACAAAGTAAAATTCTGAAGAAAAGAGGATAAAATGAGGAAGGAAGTAAAGCACTCAATAAGCCAATTAAAAACAACAGGAAAAAGCCTCACCAATAGAATGAATGAAATGGGAGACAGACTATCAAAACACAATGATAAACTAGACAAATTGGATTGCTCAAGCAAAGATTATGAAAAATTTAAGAAACCACAAGAATGGAACATGAAGAAATTGTGGGGCTCCATGAAAAGACAAAATTTATGCATCATAGGCATAGAGTAAGAAGAATCTCAGGGTAATGGCATGGACCATATTTTCAATAGGCTTGTAGAGGAAAATTTCTCAAAATTAAGGAAAGACATGTCCATAAAAATAGAAAAAAAACTTATGGAACACCAAATAGACAGGACCAGAAAAAAAACTCCCCTGGGTATATCATAGTAAAAGCACTAAACATATAGAACAAAGAGAGAATACTGAAAGCAACAAAAGAGAAACAAGTCACATATAAAGGAAAGCCCATCACAGCTGACATATCAGTGCAAACCATGAAAGCCAGAAGAACCTGAAACAAAGTCTTCCCAGTTATAAATGACCATAGATGTCAAGCCAGAGTACTTTACCCACCGAAAAATACCTACTATATTTAAGAGGGAAAGAAAAAGCTTCCACAATATAGTCATAAATAGGCTGAAAGAATTCATGTCCAGAAAAACAGTACTTTAGAGAATTCTTGAAGCAAAACAAAAAGTTGAAGAAAGGAGCAACTATACCCAAGAAGCAACAGAAAGAAACTAAATTATGTTATAACTGTGGAAACACACATTCCAAGAACGCAAACAGAAATTAAAGGGATGGGAGCCAATACACATCTTTCAATAATGACTTTAAATATCAATGGAGTGAACTCTCCAGTCAAAGGATACAGGCTACTTGAATGGGTAAATTAAAACAAAAATCCTTTTTTTGTTGTTGTTTGCAAGAAAATCATCTCACCTTCTAGGACAGACATTATCTTAAGGTGAAAGGACAGAAAAAAATATTATAAGCAAATGACACTAAAACAAACATGAAGTGCAGTTCTAATACCTAATGAAATATACTCCAAACTAAAACTAATCAGAGAGATAAAAAGGGCCACTTCATTCTAATCAAAGGAACAATTAACCAAGAAGATATAACAATAATGAACATATGTGCACCAAACTCTGGTGCACCCAACTAAATTAAAAAATTCTACAGGACTACAGATTAATCCCATCTCACTAATAATAGGGGTCTTCAATACCACACTGTCTCCATTAGACAGGTCAATAAGAAAAAGAATAAACATAGAGTCATCTGAATTAAGCAATACCAACATCAAATGGACCTAACAGACATCTACTGAATCTTCCATACAAGCACCAAATAATATACTTTCTATTCAGCACCCCTTGAACTTTCTCCAAAATCAGCCAAATCAAAACAAACAAACAACAATGATAAACAAAAAAACCCTCAACACATACAAAAAAAGAAAGAAAGAATTCCATGCATTCTATCAGACCACAATGCAGTAAAGCTTAATATCAATACCAGAAGAAGCCCTAGTAACTACATGAACTCATGGAGATTAAGCCACACACTCTTGAAGCTGAATGAGTCAAAGGAGTAAATAAGAATGCAATAAAAGTGTTTCTGGAACTAAATGAAAAGTAAAATACAACACAAAACAGTTGTGTATGGTACATTTGCAATAGCAATCATAAGGGGGAAGTTTATAGCTCTCAGTGCCTTTGTTTAAAAATCAGAAAGAGTAAAAATAAAGGAATTAACAATGCAACTCAAGGCTCTTGAAAAGCAATGACAAATGAAACCTAATTCAAGCAGACAAGAAAGAACAAAAATGAGAGCAGAAATTAACAAAATAGAAACAAAAAAACAATACAAAGAATCAACAAATCCAAGATCTGGTTCTTTGAAAAGATCAACAAGATAGACAGACCCTTAGCCCAGTTAAACAAAAGAAAGAGAACCTCAAATCAACAAAATCAGTGCTGAAATGGGAAACATAACAACAGGCAACAAAATGATTCAGACCATTGTAAGGGAATGCTTTAAAAACCTATCCACTATTAAAGCCAGGCATGGTGGCACACACCTTTAATCCCAGCACTTGGCATTCCAGGATAGCTGGGACTACAGGGAGACCCTGTCTCAAGAAAACACCAAAAACAACAACAACAACAAAAAAAAAATCTATTCACTATTCAATGTGAAAACCTAAAAGAAATGTACGTGTCTAAATTCATGGGAATCACCAAAGCTAAACCAAGAACTTGAACAGGCTCATAACATGAGGAAATTGAAGAAGCAATACAAAAGCTCCCAACTTAAAAAAAAAAAAAGGCCCAGGTGAATTCAGAGCAGAATTCTACAAGACATTAAAAGAAGATATGTATTCCATACTATGTAAATTATTCACAAAGACAGAAACAGGAAGAACTTCCAAATTCTTTCTAATATCCAAACTCATTAAAGATACAACCTTACAAGGAAAATTATAGACCCATATCCTTTATAGATATAAATACAAAAATTCTCCACGAAATATTTGGAAACTACATATGGACATGCATAAGAAAAGATGATCCAGCATGATCAAGTTTCCTACATTCCAGAGATGCAGGGATGATTCAATATACCTAAATCAACAAATGTCAAAAATCATGTAAATACACTCAAAGACAAGAATCACATGGTCATTTCAATAGATGCAGAGAAGGTCTTTGACAAAATTCAACATGTATTTATGTTAAAAGACTTAGAGGGAATTGGACTAGAGGGTACATACTTCAACATAATTAAAGCTATATACAACAAATCCACAGTCAACATCATTCTAAACAGAAAAAAAATAAACAAAACTGGAAGCAGTCCCATTAAAATCAGGAACAAGAAAAGGCTAGCCACTATCTCCACTCCTTTTTTATATAGTGCTTGAAATTCTTCCTAGAGCCATGAAACAACAGAAAGAAATTGAAGGAGTACTAATTGGGAATGAAGAGGTCAATTTATTTATTTATTTATTTATTTATTTATTTATTTAATTTTGCAGATGATAGGATGTTATACCTGAGAAATGGCAAAAAAATCCATCAGAAGCTCCTAGAAATGCTTAACACTTTCAGTAAATTGGCAGGTTATAAAAGTAATCTACAAAAATCTGTTGCCTTTCTATATACCAACAATAAGCAATCAGAGAGGAAAGTCTCCCATTCACAATAGCTTCAAAAAATAAATAAATTTATTAATTAATAAAATATCTCATAATAAAGCTGACCAAAGACATTAAAGGTCTCTACAATGAAAATTTTAAATCATGAGACAAAGAGATTAAGGAAGACACCAGAAGATGGAAGGAATCCCATGCTCATGCATTGGAAGAATCAATGTTGTGAAATGACCATCTTACCAAAAGCCATTTATAAATTCAGTGTAATGCCAATCAAAATCCCTATGACATTCATCACTGAATTAAAAGAAAATCCTAAAATTTCATCAGATAGCATACAAGATCCCAGTAGACAAAGCAGCCCTAAGCACTAAGAGCAATGCTGAGGGAATACGATGCTAAATTCCAAATACTATAGAGCTATAGTCATAAAAACAGCATGGTACTGGCACAAAAATAGACCCTTAGATCAATGGAAGATAAATGAAGACCCAAATATGAGTACCTGATCAAGATCAACCACCTGATATTTGACACATGCTCCAGGAACCTTCACTCGAGAAAATACATCTTCAGGAAATGGTGCTGACAATACTGAATCTCCACCTGCTGAAGAATGAAATTAGGCCTTTATCTTTCATTTTTCACAATAGTTAACTCCAAAAGGATAAAGACCTTAATGTGAAACCTGAAAACCTGAAACTGCTAGAGGAAAATTTTGGCAATAACCTATAATATATAGTGTAGGTAAGATCTTTCTAAATAGGACATTAATTGCTCAGGAGTTAAGGGTAAGAATCAGTAAATGTGACCTTATTAAACCAAAGATTTTCTGTACAGCAAAAGAAACAATGAAGGAAGTGAAAAGAAATAACACATAGTTGGAGAAAATCTTCACCAGCAACACATCTGACAGAAGTTTAGCATCCAGAATATATAAAGAACTCAAAAAACAAAGAATCAAGAAAGCAATTGATCCAATTAAAAATGGGCTATCTGAATAAAGAGTTCTCAAAAGAAGAAATAAAGTTGGCTAAGAAACATCTTAAAAGGTGTCCAACATCATTAGTAATTAGGGCAATACAAATTAAACCCACTTTAAGATTTCACCTTATCTCAATCAGACTAGCTAAGAGAGGAGAGAGAAACAATGCTTAGCTTGTTTTAAAAAATCACGGGGAATCATATTATTCCAATAACCTAAGGGAAAATTAAACATACACTATCTCTACATGAGTCCAAACATATAGCTAAAGGCTGCATAGCAAGAAATAGTGCCAGACAGGAGATACCTTCTTTTGAGTTGTTGGCTAAGGAGGTCCAAGAGACCCCCAGAAATTACTCAAGCTATTGCCACAACTCTTGATTGTTTCACATAACTTGAAGGTAAGACCCTATTGCTGAAGACAGAACATACTTTGGACACAGAATTTAGAACAATGTACCCAGAACTAACGAGGAAGGCACTCTCCCTGAAGGCTAACTCTCATAGCTTTGGAGAACACTATGAAGGTGCCAAGGGAGAGCATCAATCAGTAGTTCACCAGCTTCAATAGAAAATAACCATATCAATGGTGACATCTTTCAGAAAAACCCAAGGCTCTCACATCCCTAGACTAATATAATTTCTTAGTATGTGCAAAGCATATATCCTTATATTTACAAATATCCCAGTCAACACTCATCAAAGAAGCATATTTGGCATTAGATGGAAACAGTTACCATGTAACACAACTGGTTATTGTCTATGAAGTACCAAGGCCTAAGTGACACATCTGTAAAGCAACCTCTACACTGAAGGATCACAGGACATAGAACAGGGTTAAATAAGACACCAATGAATCTCTAAATTCTTATTACTGAAGCTCCTCACACAACAGAGGGCCAAGAACACAAAAGGTCACAAATGGCCAAAGTATTGAGATACAGAGTCTGAAGAATGCTCTTTCTTAGAGAGGACTCCTATATTAAACTTCACCCACCCATGGCTCAGGAACCATTGCACTAGAGGGGTAGGAAAGTTGTAAGAGCCAGGGAGGAGGTGCACAACCATATGAAAATAGAGTCCTACAAGCTACTTAGGCCCTGTTCACATGAATCTACAGCAATGGTGTCAGCATAGGCTAATGCCATGTAAGCTTAAGTAGACAAAATCTCAGCCTAGAACTGGGGAAACTGACAGCATAACCCCCAGTCTTAGCTGAAGAAATATGGCAACTCATTACTACTAGGTGAGGAAGAGCTCGCTAATGCCATGTAAGCTTAAGTAGACAAAATCTCAGCCTAGAACTGGGGAAAATGACAGCATACCCCCCAATCTTAGCTGAAGAAATATGGCAACTCATTACTACTAGGTGAGGAAGAGCTCACCTTCTTAATTGGAAGGACACTAGATAAGCTGAGGAACATCTGTGGACACTAACTTGACACAATAGACTTAACACAATGATACAATGTATGAAATTCAGTGGTGTGGCTATGGAAGGGTGCCAGTGTGAAGAGGGGTATAAAGATGATCAAGAGTGATTGAGATGTTTTGTATGAAATGCACAAAACCTCAATAGAAATTTAAAAGAAAACATGGAAATCACAGCTGGAGAAATGGCTCAGTAATCAAAGTGTCATGCAAGCTTGAGGACTCACATGATTGCCATGTGATCTAGTGAGCCATTGACAGTGGAGTAAAGGCAGAGACCGTGGATCCCTGGAATGAGTAGGTAATCCAGACAAGCCATATGAAAGACCACTGGATTCAACTCAGAGATTTGGCCTCAATGAATAAGATTCAAAATGATCAAGGAATATTTCTGTAATCAATCTTCATCCTCTACATACCTACAAATACTCACGTGTGCATGGACACCATCCCACAAATATGCACCTACTCACGTATGAACATACATACACTCATACATTAGTAAATAAAACAGAATTTAAACCATGTTAATACATATAAAAACCTTTTTTAAAAATTGACCACATATGTCAATGGTTTCTCTTGGATTTATCTTTGAAATTGTAATGACTTTCACAAATCAATCCTTACTTTCAAAAATGTTTCCTAAATTTTATTTGAAACTAATTTATGATTTTAAATGTTGAGAAATGAGAGATCACAGTACTGTAATGCCTTGTATTTTGTGTCATTCTAAAACTATGAAAGCATAGCCAGCTTATTTCTTGAAATAATAAAGATGTTGAGAAAAATCCAAAGAAAATATGGATGCTTGGTATGTAACACTGACAGTGCTACACACTGAGAAATGCCAGATTGTTCAGCATATGGATCTTGGAAACCTGAGATTCTTTACAGAAAACGTGAAACAAAGACCTTTACTTTAGGTCATTTGTAAAAGCAGATACAGAAAAACAGACTAAACATGAAACTAGCATATTAACAAACTAAAAATCACATAAAAATGTGTCCAAGAGAAATATAATATTTACAATGAAAATGTAAGTCTTAGAAGATGAACATTGGTTTTAGTTTATCTAAAGTAAAATTTATAACATAAAATTATGAGATTTCAAATATATATTTTTGCCAGGATTTGGTATCATTTGTTTCCTTAATCTTAGACATTCTGACTATGGTTGAATGAAATCTTGAATTAGTTTTGATTTGCAATTTTTTAATTATTAAAAATGTTGAAAACATTCAAATTGTTTATTAGCTATTCTTATTTCTTCCTTTGAGAACTCTTTGCTCTGATTCATAACCCATTTTTAACTGAATTATTTATTTCCTTGCTTTTTTGTTCTTCGTATATTCTGTATGTGTATATTTATCTCTGTGGGATAAATAGCTGGTGAAGATTTTCTCACTTTTGGTGTGATTGCAAAATGGTGCAGCTACTGTGTAAATCAGTATGGATAACTTTTTTAAAAAACTGAAAATGAGGGGCTGGATAGATGGCTCAGCATTACAAGAATTGGATGCTCTTCCAGAGGACCCAGGTTCCGTTTTCAGCACTCACATAGCAGCTAACAACTATCTGTATCTCCAGTTCTAGGGGAACTGATGACCTTTTCTCACCTCCACTAGCATTGCATGACATGGGTGAACTTACATACATGCAGGAAATACACTCATACACATAAAATAAAATAAAAATAGTATTAATTTATTTTAAAAAATAAAAAATTCTGCCAAAAGATCTGATCATACCATTTCTTGGCGTAAGCCAAATGAACTCATCCTACTATTGAGATATATGCAGAGCTGTGTTTGTTGCTCTTTTCTCAATAGCTAAGAGATTTCAACAGCCTAAATGTACCTCATATAATGAATGGATAATTAAAATGACATACATTTACACAATGGAGTCTTATTCAGTGGAAAAAAAAAAAACAGGAAAACTACAGGTAAATGGATGGAACAAGAAATTGTTATACTAAGTGAAGTAACACAGACTCCGAAAAACAAACACCATATGTTTTCTCTCATTTGTGGATTTTAGCTCCAAGCCCCTCGATGTTGTAAAGGCACTATGGGCATGAAGGGGAAGAAGGATCTGGAGAGTGGGGAATAATAGAAGACAGGTGTATTAAGGGGGAAATGGGGGAAATGAGGGTATGTAACTCGGGAGGTTATGCATGGTTATATGGGAAGTGTGAGAGGAGAGATCTATATTTTTTATGAAAACAGTGAAGAGGATTAGTTAAAAGTACTACTGAAAAAATACATATAATAAATATTTGAGTGCATGTATATAGCTAAAGACTATATGACAAAAAACAGTGCCAGGCAGGAAAAATATCCCTTTGAGTTGTTAATCAGGGTAGTCCAAGAGACTCAAAATAACAGAAGCTAATGCCAAAGTCCTTTATTGCCTCCCAGAACTTGAAGGTAAGACCCTTTTGCTAAGGACAGGCCATACTTTAGACACAGAACCTGGAAAAACTGAGTTGAAAATGATCTAGAAGCTTTTTCCTTGAAGAACAGCTGTTATGGAAGTCTTCTCCTGGAAGATTAGCTGTCATGGTACCAGAGGATACTTTACAAGCTGTCAAGGGAGAAAACCAATCAATAGTCCTAATGAGCTGCAAATTCTAAGAAACAAGAATGACTGGTCACAAAACTATCCATTTTGGTGCAGTAGTGGCAATTTTATCTTGGTGATAATGAACAGCTGTCTAATTGAAATTAAGGCCTGCTCAAAAGGAAGGAACTCATGCATGGTACTGTAAACAGTCAAATACAGGTGGCTGGAGAGATCATAGATCTTAGAGAAAGACCTTTTTTGCCACTTCCCTACACCAACATAATTTCTTCATTTTTTCTAAATAAGCATCCTCATATTTACAGACAAATGTTCCTTTCATTCCTAATCAAAGAAGCTTCTTTTTGCAGCAGATGGAGACTATTACAGAGATCCAGAACTGGTCAGATGTAGAGTATAAGTGTTTGTGAGATGCTTAACCCTAAGTGATACATATGCAATGCATTCTCTATACTTAGGATGAATGCATAGTCCAACTGTCACCATGGAATTTTTCCTCATTAGGCAGTTGGTGTTTAACACAGAAATCTGCAATTTGTCAATGTGCAGAGAACAAGGATGGGTAGAGCAGATGTCTTTGGCATGTTCCTGATAGTAATGAGAATGCTTTGTGTTTTTCTCCATTTACATTAAAAACAGGAACAATACTCTGCCCATTCCTGTTCAATATAGCTTTTGATGTCTTTGGAACAGCAATAAGACAAAAGAGATAGTGGAGACATAAACTGGGAATGAAGAAGAGCAGGTATCCCCCCTTTTTTTCTTTTTATAGATTATTTGATTCTATACATAGAGATCCTCAAGACACCATGAGAAAACTAACACTGAAAAACATATTTATTACTATTACAGAATTTAAAATTAGCACACAAAATTAGTAATCTTCCTAAACATGAACAATAACCATAGTGAGAAAAAAACAGGGAAATGATT
>NW_008338715.1:5873860-5888012 GCF_000622305.1 Nannospalax galili | reverse complement strand
GAAGCTAGAGATATTAATTAATAGGAAACTGTCAGTAACAGTATTTACTTTAATACCAGTGTGAACAGGGGTCCATAATAACTCCACACAGGTCACAATTAGTATGGCATGGAATGTTTTCTTGAAAGCACATTTAGTAAGGACTGGCCACCAGGGTGCTGCTATTGGGAGGTGGGTAAACTTTTGTGAAGTGGGATGTTCTCAAGGTATGGTTATATATATCAGAAGCTAGAGATATTAATTAATAGGAAACTGTCAGTAACAGTATTTACTTTAATACCAGTGTGAACAGGGGTCCATAATAACTCCACACAGGTCACAATTAGTATGGCATGGAATGTTTTCTTGAAAGCACATTTAGTAAGGACTGGCCACCAGGGTGCTGCTATTGGGAGGTGGGTAAACTTTTGTGAAGTGGGATGTTCTCAAGGTATGGTGAACACTCCTCTGAGAGGAACTGTGAAATTCTGGCCTGTGCTTTCTCACCATGCTTCACAGCTCAGGAGGCAAGTTATTTTCATGCATCCACCATGATGCACTGCCTTGTTAGAGGCCCAAAAGCATGGGCCACTAGAACTGGAACCATAAACCTCCAGAACCATTAAGAAAAAAAAATTATTCCATTCACTTTATAAGTCAACTACATCATGTATGTTTGATGTAATATGACAAAATGATTAATACAGTGACCCATTTATTTTATGATCAAAATTATGTGGATAATTTGGGAGATGCTATAAAAATATGTGCCTATAAAGATAAATAATACCACTACATGAAATTTTCTGTTATATCATTTTAAATATTTCTATATTGTATGATATCATGTGATTAGTGTTTTAACTAACCATCCTGGAATTTAGTGACATAAAACATACTGGGAAGAGGGAGAGAGGGAGGAAACTTGGGGATAAAGGGAAAGAAGGAGCTCAAGAGAGGAGAGATCATAGGAAAAGGGTATTATTAAGGGAGAAATGAGAAAAATGGGGAAACCATGATGGAAAGTTTAGTTAATGAGAGAGATAATTCCTAGCTAGGTTGTTTTCTGTCTGTTTTGTGTTTTATTTTTTTTTTAATTTTTGAGACAGGGTCTCCCTGTAGCCTCAGCTGTCCTGGAATTCACTATGTAGGACAGGCTGGCCTCCAACTCACAGATACTGCCTGCCTCTACCTCCCATGTGCTGGGATTATAGCATGTCAGTCTCATGCCTAGCTAGTTTTAAAAAGAAAGCAGAGAGAACCATATTAGTCCAACAACGTTCTGACAAATTATCTATACAAATAGCTCAATGAACATAATATATGTCTAAGTCGAAGGTTATTAGAGAACATTTGGATGTTTAACAGCTATACTTTGACACCTATACTAATCTGGTCAGAGGGACTTAAAGGAAAATTTTTGCTCCTTGCCCTCCAAGGTTGACTAAGTTCCAGGGATTATGGAGCATCTTTCAAAATGTTCTGTAACTGTGGTGAGTCACCTGTCCTCTTGATCAAGGAGGCCGTGGAGACTCCAACCCTTGGACTTGAACTAGTTTCCAGTCTACAAAGAGGAGGGTCAACACAGAGGAAACATTTCCCCCATGCTTCCAAGTGAAGCCAGCCACAGTTGAGCAGGAACTTCAATTTAAGTTCATATAGATGGGACTGGTAAAATAAAAAAAGGAACCAGGGTATTTTTCCAAGCCCATGTGAACTTTGAGGAAAAGATCCTCAAATGACCTTAAGAGTAAAAATAAATTGGTTAATCTGGACTAACTGTATAGTCTTTAAAACCCAAAGTAAAGTATAACCAAATATTACAGTGATCAGTATAATTCTTTAAGATTCCATGTGTATAGCTAAAGGCTACATAACAAGAAACAATGCCAGACAGGAAATATCTTCCTTTGAGTTATTAGCCAAGGTGGTCCAAGAGATTCCCAAACAGTAACCCAGCATAGAACTGGGAAAATGAACAGCAGACCCCAATCTTATCTAAATGAATTTTGACAACTGATTGCTGCTAGATGAAGAAGAGCTGATCTTCCTAAAACAAGGAACTCAAAATGGGCTGACTAGGCTCAGCATACAGACTTGTACTGGGTAACAGCTGGGGACACTGATAATACAGTGAACAGAAACAGGGATAACAGAATTTTTGGGCTCCAGTGGTGGAGTTGGAGAGGCTATGAGAGGGTACCATTTGGAATGCAGATATAAAGATGAATAAGATTGTTTGGGGTGTTCTCTATGAAATACACAAAAAATCTATAAATAAAAATATAATAATAAAAATCACTTTTATTATTTTTCATAGTCTTTCATAGCATGAATTAGAACAGGGATTGTCTATGTTATGATATTTCATTTGTTATCATGGGAGCCCCTCAATAGGCTGCTTTGAGCTGTCTGAGTTGAATTTGGACATGCCCCTACTTTATCCTCCTGAATCCTATTTCTTTATACTTTACATGATCTTTCCATGTACCTAACAGATTTTTGCATCTAAAAACCATGGGGTCCTCAGCACACTTGAACTTCTCATTTCTAACTGCCTAGTGAAGAAACTCTACATTGTGGTTGACATTAAGTTATAATAAGGGAGCAAGCAGAGCACCACACACTACCTTCTATGGCAAAAGAAGTCCAAGTGCTCTACTTTTATTTAAATGCTATACAATTAATTCCAGATTCATTAGATTTCTGTTGCCAATTTCTTTTTCTTTTCACATAGACTCCAGGAGTGACATTAAAAAAACACTTTTATTTATTAATTTTTATTGATTTTTATTAAGCCTTTTAAATTTCATACATTTCCCAGTCAAATCCCGTCCCCCTTCCCAATCCAAGCTTTCTCCTTTATCCCCACCAAACCCTATGCACTCTGACATATATGCTGAGTCCTATGCATTCACTTGTTCACACCCAAATGTCCTTCAGTGTAAATGCATCCACTAGAGTCTAGTCAGCCCATCCAGTGGTCCTGTGTAAGTCATTCTCTCCCTCACCCAGAAGCAATCAATTTCAAATAGTTCTCAATCTAGTGCTAGCCCACCACTTACTTCTCACCTCCTTTTTGGGGACTTCTTTAATTGAGCTGACGTGGGTCCTGGGCTTGAGGCCAGTATTGCCACAGACTCATATGAGCAAGCACCCAGTGGCCTGGAAGCCTCCATCTCACTATGTTCTTGAACCAGCCCTAGCACTTACAATGTCTTTAAGATGATTCTTCTAGAAGAAAATGTTTGTCACCTATAGCCTTGAAGCTTGCTGACTGCACTGAAAATGTTCAAGAACATGCCAGTATGAAGGGTACTGTCTCTACAAAGTATGCAAAATGATATTTATAGAATTTCAATAGCACTTTATTTTATTACCTATCTTGTTCAGTTATACTTTAACATCTTTAGTCATAATTCCCTTAATTAGTTGTACTAATGTTCATATATCTAAAAATATACCTTAGACTTGTTCTCCTGTTTATTATCTTCTGTATCAGAATGTAAGCATGACATAAAAATTAAACATGTTCCGGCCTTCTGGAACATTGCCAACTGTTACATGAGGAAGCTTTGGCTGTGCGAGTTGAGACATCCATTAATATTCTTTCTGCCCCATGTACAATTATGTTTCCTGAGTATCAGGTGTAGAGATGGTACTGCACAAGTGTCAGCTTGAGATGGGCATCTCACAGACACTCTGAGTTTGACCAGTTACAGAACTCTGTAATAGTCTCCATTCATAAGAGACCATAGAGTGTTTGTCCTTGAGTTGGATACCTACATCAAACCTCTGCCAAGGCTCAGGGACCATTGTGAAAGAGGGGACAGAAAGATTGTGATAGCAATGGGCAATAGATTACCAGTAGCAAACAAGAGTCTTCCAGATGACTGGAAATTTGCTCATGCAAACTTACAGCAATGGTAGCAGAATATACAAGACGCATACAAATACAACCCAGACCACCCCCGCAAAAAAACTCCAGCAAGTAGGAAAATGGGTAAGAAGCTTCAATATTAACTGAGGAACTATTGGCAAACAATGACAACTGGTAGAGGGAGAGATGATTTTAAGTGAGTTATTCTAAATAGGTTGAGTAGACTCCAGTGGTTCCACCCAAATACAGTGTCTTTTAGGGACACAAATGCATCCCAACAAGCCTTAACATATATGACAGAATGCATGAAATTTGATGGTGGGGACTATGTAGGGTGCAGAAAGGAGAGGGGGGTCTAAATGTGATCAAGATGCATTGTATTATAGTTGCAAAAATTCTATAAAAATGTATTAAAAAGAAATGCGTATTAGGGAGTGGGGTGCAGATTTGAGTGGGAAATATATGAAATTTAAAAAGATCAATTAAAAAAAGGAAAAAAAAAGACCAAAGTTGAAACATTATTGTAACACATGTTGTTTCTTAATAAATGTGCGTTAATGAAGAACGGACAAGAAAATTTCAGAATTAGAACCTGTAAATACAAACATTTACAACACTGAGTGGCCTGTACCTGGCATATGTGTATCTAGAAAATGTCTAGAAGATCCAGTGCAATCTTATCTTGGTATTGTATACCTGGGTGTTATCATCAATAATTTTTGAAATCTTTATTTTATTTCAAAGAAAAATTAAATGTGAATAATTTTTGGATCCTACATAATAATTTTAATTTTTTAGTTTTTTTTTCTTTTTTTTTTGGTATTTTTCACTCCCTGAAGGTCCCAATTGGCCTAGTACTTGCTATATAGACAGAGAAATCTGCCTGCCTCTGTCTCCTCAGTGCTGGAATTAAAGCTAAGCCCCACTATGCCCGGCACCAAAACTTAAGTTTTATTAGCTGAAGTGATGCATTAGCAGTTACGAGCACTGGCCAAGTTTGCATTTGACCCAGGTTCAGTTCCCATAACCCATCTGGTGACTAGCAACTGTCTGTAACTCCAGCTCCTGGTGCTTTGATGCCCATTTGTGACCATCATGGGCATTGTACAACAGGGGTGGATTTACACACTGAAAGGAAACACACTCATACACATAAGATAACAATAAGTAAAGAACAATTAGGCTTTAATATTTTTCACTGAAATATATTTATTCTGATAAGTTAATTTCTGTCTTTTGCTATTGTTACACTAATGAAAGCACTTGGCCCATCAATATTACAAATTTTTATAGCTTCCTTTCATTTAAACAGATTTCCCCGCAGAATCGAAGTAACATATACCACAGTATCATGTAAACTGAAGGTAATTAGATTTGATCAATATATTAGGTTTCTTTGGAGATGCACTGAAGTAATTGTGTAGATAGAGGAGAAGAAAATTAATACCCACACTGCCCTCGGCATAACCCAATTGTTTTTGCTATTTAGTAAAAGTGGATTCTGTAAGTGTGAAACTTGTGGTATACTGCTGATGGTGAAACTCACAGAAAGGCCCCATGCTATTAAGCTAAAGTTAAAAGAGTAGAGCTAAAGAAATTTCTCTATTGTAAGAGAAATGTAAGCATTGCAGAAAGTAAATTGGCTAGGAGAAATTCAATGAGGTGCCATCTAAAATGAGTAGATAAAGCAAAGAGAATGCTCTGTAGAACCTGGGAGGAAGCAATTTAGATATTCTTGGTGATAGCTCAGATGCCTCATGCCTAGAAGTAATCTAAATCTGAAACGACTTGAAGGATATTGAACAGGAGCACTCTGTTTTGGATCATTTTTGTGTTTATCTTTGCTTGTTAATTTGCCATTACTGTTAGCCATTCATTCAGTATTTATTGTACCAATCCATTAAAAAGAGTTGGGAAAACAAAGACTTAAACTACCAAAGCACCTTCTGTGAACAGGAAGTCTCTCTGTATCGCCACATATTTATGATTATTGTTTAGTATTTAGCTCTGCTTAAAATACAGCTTAGAAAACTTTTGTGGGAATATTTTCAAGATTTTTCTATTCAGGTGTATTTTCACATCAAGTGTCTTTTAAATGTAGAAAGAATTAAATTTCTCTGATAAATTAATCATTACAAAATTATAGATCAAAATATGCCGTTGAGGGCTGGGAAGGTGGATGTCAGTATGGTACCTGCTGCACAAGCATGGAAATCTCTGTCAGGTCCCAGCTGACCACATAAAAATTGGTTTTGTGGTGATACATCTCCATAATCTCACCACCCCAGGAGAGGAGGATACCTGGAACGTATGTTCTAGACTAGCAGTATGCATGAGCTCCAGGTTTAGTAAAAGATCTTTCTCAAAAATTGTAGAAAGAAGATGACTGACATCTGCTTCTGGCTTACAAACAATCCACACACATATTCAGGTCTAACCACATGCAAAACTGCATATACCCACCTGAACACAAAAACACCATGTATGCCTATATGTGCACAAATTTCAATATGTGTAAACATATAAATTTTGCTTTTGTGTTACATTTTTCTATTACTCATTTGCATATATTATACATAAAAAATAGGGCAAACACTCTCTTGGGTGTGTTTAAGGCCTGCTCCACTGGAGGGCATTCATGACTGTTATGGTAAAGATGGTCAAATACCATGCCTAGGGAGGTCATAGGCCTTTAGGGGAAATAAAATGCTGTTTTTTCTAAATAGTCATGTGATCAGCATGCCCACTAAGTATTTAAATTTATATCCATGCATTTGTGCTTCTTTCAGTCTTGGTCAAAGAAGCGTGTTGAGGTTAGTGCAAAGACTGCTAACTATTCAAAGTGCTAAGAACAGACAACTGTGAGTGTTTCACCATTGTTGCACTGTCTATATCAACATATATCCTCCACCGTATGCTCAAGGAACATCATTGAAAAGGGGGTAGAAAGAATGTAAGAGCCAGAGATTAGGGGTGAGTTCTGTGAAATGCTTTGTTCCAGACATGCCATGGCTGAGAAGCTATGGCTAACTTCAGAGGACAAGCGCAAGAGCAAGCCAGTTAATATTTCAACATTAATATCAGGTCTCAGGTCACAAGCTCTGTTCCCAAGAGGCCTTGCAAGTCTCTAGGCAGCCAGCTCACCCAGAACTGCTAGTTCTCTTGCAAACCTGCAGTGATTAATATCTCTCAACTTTCACCAGAGAAGCCTCTTTATGAAGTAGATGGTGATTAAGCAGAAGTGCACAACTGGTCAACATGCAGAGAATCAGAGGCTACAGAATCATGATTCTTGAATAAGACATCTATATGAAACTTCTGCCAACCAAAGCTCAGCGATCATTGTAGAAGAGGTGGCAAAACGATTTTAAAGGCCAATGATTGTGGATTACCATAAGAAAACAGTTTTCCCAGATAGCTAGTATCTTACATGAACACACAACAGTGGTGACAACATGCACAAGTCCCACGTAAGCTCAAACCATACAAAATCCTAGTATGGACATGGGAAGGTGGGTAAGAAACCCCAACCTTACCTGAGGGACTCTGGCAACTGACAGGGTGAGACTTTTGGTAAGTTGCCAGGCTCCAGTAGATGTTTAAGGACATTTTGGGGACACAAGTTAGACTCTATTTGGACACAAGTTATCTATATATGATATGGTAGATGAAATTAAGTGGGGAGAAGATAGAAGGTCCTGATGGAGGAGGAAGGAAAAATTCTATCAAAATATATTGTATGAAACATAGATAGTCAGTAGAATTATGACTTTGGTAAAGTTGTCTGCATTCTTAAATCTGCTAGCTGGAGTTAGCATTTCAGCCACATCACTGTGGAAGGAGACAACCGACTGCTGAAAGTTGTTCTCTGTCTAATTCATACACTCTTCATGGCATGCGTGCCAGTATACATAGTACACACAAATACAAATATATATCATTTTAAATTAGAAATGTAATCCCTGCGTGTATGGAGGACGGCAAGCTGATGCTCCACTTGTAGCTACTGTTCTTTTGGTAGTTGATGGCCGCTTTGAAAGGAGAGTCACTTTTGTGCAGGAAAGAGATGGCCCTAATAAAATGTCCTATCTCCAATGATGAACCACACCCATGGTAATATGCACATCAAAACCAGAGATTCAACTAAAAAAGAGAGTCTTACTTGTGTCCCAAATGAACTTCAGCATGCCTCCATCCACTGGGCCCACCAAAAGAAGATATCAGAAGATAGAAAGCACACCTATGCTCATGTATCAGTATGATTAATATTGTGAAAATGGCCATCCTGCCAATAGCTATCTCTGGATTCAATGCAATTATCATTAAAATTACAGCAAAATTGTTCATGGAATTTGAAATAATGACCTTAAAATTCATACGGAAACGCACGCTTGTGTGCAGACACACACACACACACACACACACACACACACACAAACACACACAAACCCAGGCTAACCAGTATAACCCTAGAGGCATCATCATCCCTGATTTGAAATTATAGTACAGGTCCATAGTAATAAAAACAGCACATTACTGGCATAAAGACAGACACATTGATCAATGGAATATAATTAAAGATCTCAATTTAATTGCATGCACATCCACCTGAGTTTTGACAATGAGGTTAAAATACACATGAAGAAAGACAGCATGTTAAACAAATTTTTTCAACATATTTTTATTAGTCAAACTGGATAGCTATGTGTAGACAATGAAAGTAGATCACTATGTCTAACCATGCACAAAATTCAATTCCAAATGAATCATGGACCTAACCTAAAACTTAATACTCTGAACCTCATAAAGGAGACTGTAGGAAAAACTGTGGAACTTACGGGCTTGTATGATGACTGACCAAGACTCCAGTAGCATAAGCATTATCAACACTTGAGAAATGGGATCTCAGTAAAGAAAAAAGTGTGTGTACAGCAAAAGACGCAATCATCCAAATAAAGCAGCCCCTTAAAAAAGGGTGAGACATCTTTGCCATCGTTTCATCTGAATATACAAGGAGCACAAAACACTAAACATCAAGAAAATCAGTGACACAGTTAAAAATTGGGGCAGGGAACTAAACTGAGTATTCCTCAAAAATTAAAAGTGAATGTCCAGGAAGTAATTATTAAAATGTTCACATTTTTTTTTTGCCATCAGGAAAATGCAAAGTAAAACAACTTTGAGAATTCATCTTACCCCAGTCAGAATAATTGAGCCAACTCTAGGCAATGGAGCCATACTCCATCCAGCACTTGGGGGGAGAAAAAATTAGTGTTGATAAATTTTAAGTAAATAGTAATAGGGGCTTGAGAGATGATTCAGTGGTTAATAGCACATGCAGTTCTTACAGAAAACCAGGGTTTGATTCCAAGCACCCACATGGAGGCTAATAACATTCTGTAATTCCAGTACATGGGGATCTGAAGCCTTCTTCTGGCCTCCACAGGCACTGCATGTATGTGGTGCATTACATACATGAAGGAAAAACACTCAAACATATAAATTTTAATTAAAAAATAATAATGAAAGAGGACATAATGTTGGGAGGGGCAAATAAGGTTGGAGTGGAGATGGGAGATCATCTGAATATCACCAAAATATATTCTATGGGGCTGGAGTGATGGCTTAGTGATTTAGAGCATTTACTGCTTTTGCACAAGATCTAGGTTTGAATCCCAATATTCTCCAGTGTTTCTGTCATTCTCCTTTCTTTCTATGCTAAGCTTCAGACTTAAGCAGTGCCTATTGTTATTATTATTATTATTATTATTATTATTATTATTAATTTAGAGGTAAAAGGTAATTCATCTAAGGCTGGTCTCAAATTTCCTGTGTAACTGAGAACTACTTGAGCTTTTCAATTTCTTGCCTCCTTCTCTAGAATTCTGGGGTTACCAGTGTACACCATCATTTAGGGACTGAATTCAGCGCCTCATTCATTCTAAAAAACTCAACTGAGTCACCATCTCCAGCCTTCTGTAGAATTTTCTGTAATTACACATTTTCTCTCTTCATTGCCTAGATTCTCTCATTTTAGAAAGCTAAAATTTCAGTCAGATGTTATACAGCACTCAAGTGTCAAAATTTGTGACTTCATACATGGTTCTGACTTTGAGAGAAAATGGAATGTAATAAAAAATAAACACCACACCTGTGTGTAACTGTAGAGACTGGGAACTTAGTGGGGTTATTTTGAGCACTTTCAGTTCATTTTCTACTTAATGTTGGATACTCACAGAATGTTGTTTCTGTATTGTAGCTTGGTCGCTGTTTATGGTTTTAGAATACTGTGAGGTTCTACTATAATAAATGTTTTCTCTCCCATTGTTGTGACCCTGGAACCTGAAATAATCACACAGGGAAAGAATTGGAAGGAAGATGGACTTTCCTCCATTTCATTAGCAATTCCTGTAGGGACTCTCAGGATGGTATGAACAAGTCATGTTGAAAGTCTAGGAAGCACTGAATATGATTCCATCTATTTTATACCCAAAGACTTACAAAATAATGGAGAAAAATATGGCATGCTTTGAAATAATTGAGAATTTCTTCTCAATAAACACTGAGAAAGAAGTATCAATATGAAAAAGACACTAACTGGTGTACCTAAGGTAAAGAATGCCAATGTTCTCAAGGTAGGTAATACAAACAGAAACCTCCAGATAAGTGAAGAAATAAATGCCAGTTCTGATCAAAAGATTTCAGTGTCTTAAATATATCAGTTTCAAATTTTATGCCATATTGTTTAATTTTTGTTTAAATCAATTTCATAATTTTCCTTTCACTTTTCCTAAAAGTTGTTAAGAAGTCTTAGTAACCACAGTAGGCTGAATCCATTTCTCCCTTGTAAGATGTGGTGGGAATAATGATTGTAAATATGTATCAGCAAGTTCGATGACATTTAAAAAAATTACTTTTATTGAATTTTGTGTATTTAATACAGAACATCTCAATCGATCTTAATTATCTTTTACCTCTGTCCCAATTGGCAGCCTACCATAACCCCCCACTGGAATTCATACATTCTGTCTTCTGTTTTAAGGGCTAATGTATCAACTTAGTGTTCCCAGAAGTTCCTCAGTACAAGTTCATTCACTGATGTCTAGTCAGCTTATCTGGAGTCCCTCCATTTAGGAAGATCAGCTGTTCCTTACCTTGCAGTAATCAGTAGCCAATACTTCTTCTGCTAAGATTGAGGTCTGCTGTCCATTTCCCCAGGTCTATGCTGGGTTTTTGTCTGCTCAAGTTTGCATGGGACTTGTGCACAGTGACACAATTGCTGTAGATTCATATGAACAAGGTCCCAGGAGCTTATAGGACTCTATTTCTATATTGTCCACTTTGATGATCTTACAGCTTTCTGCCCCCTCTTCCTCATGCTCCCTGAGCCCTGGGAGGATGAAATTTAATATAGGAGTCCTGTCCAAGAACTAGAATTCTGTATACTCTTAATCACTACGCTTTGGCCATATGTTACCTTTTTTGTTCCTGGTTCTCTATAACATTAGGAAACTCCATAAATGAAAATTGAGAGATTCATTAGTGACCTCTTTGCCCCTGATCTGTGTTCTGTGAGCCTTAGGTGTAGGGGTTTCATTGTAGATTTGTCACTTAGGCCTGGGCAGTTCATAGACAAGATCTGTGTGTGACTAGATGTGGTACATCGTAATAGTCTCTGTCTGGTGCAAATGAAGCTTCTTTGATGAGTGTTGAATGGAATAATCGTCTGTAAATAGAAGAACATATATTTTGCACATAGTAAGAAATTACATTAGTCTACAGATGTGACAGCCTTGGGTTTTCTTGAAGATCTATGACCTCTCTAGTCATGTGTATTTGGTTATGTTTACTTCCAATCAGAGGGCTTTCATTACAATTAGGTAACTGTTGATTACCCCAAAGATAAAAGTGCCACTGCTGCACCAATGTCATATGCTGTGCTGGCCATTGATGTAGTTATCTGGTCTTGAAGCTGGTGTTGGACCATTTATTGATTCTCTCCCTTGGCACCTCTATACGGCTCTCCAAAGCTATGAGAATTAGCATGCAGGGGACATGGCTTCCAAGTCTGTTGCAGATCCATTGTTCCAAATCCTGTGTTCAAATATGTTCTGTCTCCAGCATTAGGGTCTTACCTTCAAGTTCTGTGAAGCAATCAAAGACTGTGGCAATAGCTTGTGTAATTTTAGGGGGTCTATTAGATCACACTATCCAACAAGTCAAAGGAATGTTTCTCCTGTCTGGCACTATTTCTTGTTATGTAGCCTTTAGCTATACACTTGGACTCATGTAGAAATATTGCATGTGTAACTTGTCTTTAAGTTGTTTGACTAATACAGTTCCCTCTAGTTTTTTAAAGCTAGCTAGGCAGTACTTATGTATCCTCCTCATTGTCTAATACTTCCGCCATGGATTTCCCATTTAAAGTATGCCCATTTTCCCCCATTTCACCCTTAATAATATCAGTGTTTTATGGTCCCACTTCTCTTGAGCTTCTTCATTCCCTTTATCCTCAAGTTTCCTTTTATAACACTCCCTTTCCCCTCCCATTTAATATCATCATTTTTATCCATTTCTCCCCTAGTAACACCTACCTCCTCAGCTTCTTCCTTTCTCTTTAACTCCCTGATTCCTTTTCATTACTCTGGTTCCTGAAGTTATATTTGGATACATACTCACATATAAGGAGTTGGTGTTAGAATCCACATATGAGAGAGAACAAACCTCCTTAGTTTTCCAAAACATTGTTACCTCAGTATAACATTTTCTAATTCCATCCACTTACCTGCAGATTTCATGATTTTTGTCTTTCTTTACCACTGAGTAAAACTCCGTTATGTAAATGTACTATTTCAATATCTACCCATCAGCTGCTTCTGTCTCCTAGTTATTGTGAAAAGAGCATCAAGAAAAATGAATATTCAAGTATATGTGCTATAGGATGAATCCTTTGAGTATATGCCAAGGACCTGTATAACCACGTGAAATGGTAGATTCATCTTTAGTGTTTTAAAAGTTCTGCACACTGCTTTCTGTAGAGTTTGCATGAGTTTCGTATCTCACCAAAAGTGGGTGAGTGTTGCCCCTCCCTCAGATACTCTCCAGCATTTGGTATTATTTGCTCTCTTGATCTTAGCCAATCTGACTTGGGTAGGATGAAACCTTAAAGTGATTATAATTTGCATTTCCCTAATTACTGAACATCTTTTAAGATGCTTCTAGTAATCTTTATTTCTTCTTTTGAGAACTCTCTGTTCATATCCTTAGCCCATCCCTTAGCCCATCTTTTAATTGGGTCACTTGCCTTCTTGCTTCTTTGTTATTTGAGTTCTTTATACATTCTGGATATTAAACTTCTGTCAGATGTTTTGCAAGTGAAGATTTTTTTCAACCTCTGTGGGTTTTCTCTTCACTTCCTTGGTTGTTTCTTCTGTTGTACAGAAATTTTTTTAATCAGGTCAAATTTGTTGATTCCTGACCTTATTTCCTGAGCAATTGACTTCCATTTTAGAAAGTCCCTTCCTACACATACATATTGTAGGTTATTTCCAATGTTTTCTTCTAAAAGTTTCAGAGTTTCAGGTTTCACACTGTGGACTTTGATCCATTTGGAGTTGACTTTTGTGTAAGGTGAAAGATAGGGGTTTAGTTTCATGCTGCTACAGACTGAGATCCAGTTTTGACAGCACCATTTGCTGAAGATGCTGCCTTTCCTCCAGTGAATGTTCTTGGGCCCTTTGCCAAATATCAGGTGGCTGAAATTGCGTGTATGCATATTTGGGACTCAATTGTACTTCATTGATCTACGGATGTATTTTTGTGTCAATACCATCCTGTTTTTATGATTATAGCTCTGTAGTAGAGTTTGAAATCTGTAATACTACTCCCCCAGCATTTCACTTTGTGTTCAGTGTTGCTTTGACTACCTGGGTCTTTTGTGCTTCTTACTGATTTTTAGGATTTTTTTTTCTAATTATGTGAAGAATGTCAAGGAGATTTTGATTGACATTTCATGGAATCTATAAATGGCTTTGGTAGGATGACCATTTTCACAATATTAATGTTTCTAGTCCATTAGCATGGGAGGTCCTTCCATTTTCTGGTATCTTCCTCAATCTCTTTCTTTAAAGATTTAAAATTCTCATTGTAGAGTTCAGAAGTGTCTTTGGTCAGATTTATTCCAAGTTATTTTAATTTTTTTTCAGTAATTGTGAATGGGAGCATTTCCCTGTAGTCTTTCTCCAATTGCTGGTTATTAGTATACAGAAAGGCTACTGATTTTTGTTAAAATGA